>NC_092686.1:21988665-22288665 GCF_964275005.1 Diadema setosum | reverse complement strand
ATAGTACATTATATTAGCAAATCTTTCTTTTTTATGACACAGCTGTACAGTATGGGTTGCAGTGATATGAAATTAGAGATACATTTTGTATACTGTACAAATACTAAGCAATATGTACAGTACTGTATACGCCATATATTTCGCGAGTCTAAATTTTCGCGAATCGGGGATTCCCGATGGTTTCGCGGGTGGTTGAATTCGTGATCATGGAGTCCTGTTCTGAATGTAAAGGTGTACACGCGTACAACATATGTACGTCATATTCACACCGGGATCAGAGTCAATATTTGTACTTGTCTTTAATTTTGCGAATAGCACCTGACTGGCGAAAGTCGCAAAAATAAAAACCTCGGGAAATATTTGGCGTACACCTGTATACAGTACTTTAAAAAATTGATAATGAATTACATTGTACATGTAGGCATACACGTAATGTAGTTGGTGTAGTACTGTAGGTTCTCCCTCATGGAAAATCTTTGCTTAAATTGTAAATCCTGCATGTACAGTAAATCATCATAACTCTGGAATGATACAATGTAGTCTATGAAGTGTATCCCCTTTATTCGATCTGTGTTATATTAATGTGTGTGGTTTTTTTTTTTTTCTGAGTATGTTCATCAGGGCTGAACCCCTCTGTGTACTGACTGCACTCTTGCATGAATAATTGCAGAGTGGGTTTGACGCAGCGCTGTTTTTCTGAGGGGAATAAAGGGGTAACCCTGAAATCCATTTCTCCCTCCCTCACTGTTCTGTGTGGCTTATGCAAACTGTAGGAGCCTGGACCTACTTATTTGTTGCACACTATGGTCCATGGTACTGTACACTGTACATGTACAGTAGGAGGCATTTGATTTGGCTTCTCGATGCATCCATTTGTTGACTGGTCTTTGTACATTCATGTTTTCACAGATAGATTTTTTTTCTTCTTCTTCTCAGCATCATTTTGATACACTGCATGTACACAGGTTGTACAACAGGTCAAGGCTGGACATACATGTACACATCCACAACTGTAAATGTAGAGTAAATGTGTGAAGGTTCATTGCGATACCAGACAGATGATGGTACAATATACACGTACAAGTAGACAAGGAATGTTGACATACATTTGTACACATGTTGTACTTAGACAATTGTACAAATGTATCATACATTGTACATTGTGTAAACTCATGAAGCAAGGTTTGAGACACATTGTTTGATTTATATAGATAATGGCTAGAAGAAGATTGCAGCTTTATAGATAATGGCTAGAAGAAGATTGCAGCTTGCATGTTGTATACTACAGAAGTGTAGTGAATGTGATCATGTTGATAAAATTTCCAGATAGTTGTTAATTAAATGGACATGTTATGGTGTATGCCATATACAAAACACTATATAGCCTACAACATAAACCTGGGGGGCGTTTCATCAACGAGTTCGTCAGAGATTTCACCGACAAATTTGCTATCAGCCAATCAGACGCAAGGATTTCAGTAGCTTTTAACAGTTGTCCGTGTTAATCACTGACAAAAAGTTTCATGAAACGGTCCCCTGAACTGTTCAATATAAGTTCATCATAAAATGTTTTTCATTTGTACATTGTAGGTTGTACATTCAGAGTAATGTACAAGTGTAATTTTACAACTGCGCTTCCCATAAGATTACTGCACTGTACCGCACAAGTGCATGAGGGATTGTATACATGTATATTCTCTCATTTTCTTCTACTTCAATCACTGATGAGATTTGCTGGCCATGTGGGAAAGTCATTCCGCTTTTCTCTCAATGTCAAGTTTCTGCTGGAAAGGCAGAATTGTGGTGGAATACCCCAGCCATCTGGGGCAGAGAATGTTACACACCGCATCCTGGCAGATGAGGCAGTGCAGTACATGTTTCAGGACTTGTTCCTGTCTGACAGTGGTCATATTGAGAATCCATCAGCCAGTTTCTGCCAATTTCGACCCGGAGCTGACCCATACCCATGTACAGCTGCGGTCCTGGTGGTAAACAACTCTTTGCCGTTCTGGCCGACAGAGTGTGGCGGAAGACAGATACGACTAGATTTGAGGGCATGGTTGTTTCCAATGTATTGACAAAAAACAGTGAGCGGAGGCTCACGTTTTTGTTACTTGTGCAGTTGTATGTACTTACAGCACTGATTCTGGTATGCCCCTTGTACTGTCCTTCACTTGTTAAGAGGCTACCATTTACTGTAGGTCGCCGTATATAAAAAAAAAAAAGTACAATCATAAACAGCTTTTCAGTCCTGAGAAAGTTTTTTAAATTGTGTACTGCATCTACAAACACCATGAACTTGTATGTTTCAGCTCAGCGAGCAATAAATTTTCATGCCACTGTAAACATTTTTGTTAATGTTATGACAGAACTTGGGAATGTCATTCTGTGTACTTGTAGTACAAAATCTTGTATACTTGTACAGACTGTAGTTGATCAACCTGTACACATGTACATGCACATATTACACCAAAAAGAAAGAAAACAAAACCCAAGAACTGATCTAAAGACCTCAGTCCCCTTTTTAGATTTCAAAATTATGTTTTGTATTTTTAGATTCCATTTGCTGTTTTAAATAAAAAAACTGGCATTCTACATTACATCGTGTAGAGAGCATTTATCAAAGTTCAGCTTTATATCTCATATTTTAGCACCAAGAAACTGAGGTATAAATACTGTAGTGTACATGTACATGCACGTACATTTGTACCTTACAAGTACAAACAGTGTACATAACGTGTACATTATGTACCTTGGATGTGTTGCGATAGTATTGTGTTTTTCTATACTACAGCTCTTGTTTCCTTCAATTGCCTTGAGCTATGCAACATGTACACACTCTAGTTCTCCCCAGAAATTACTTGGCAACATACTGTAAATGAAATACTTGGTCTGTTGTTGTTTTTTACATGTACATTGTAGTTTCCTCAAGGAAGCATGGACACTGTACACCATAGGCCTTCATGGTGTAGTTCTCCCACTGGCACAAGTTAATGTGACAACATGAGTGAAACGTCTGTACAAAATCACAAGTTATGCCTACACTGTACAGCATACTTTGATAGTCACATGTAGAAGGTACAAATGTATTAACTTTTTTTGTGTGTATTTTGGTATGCAACTCATACTGTAGGCCTTTTCTTAAATGTACCAGTAATATCAGCCATTTCATTCACTGTGTACATTTACCATACTGTACTGTACATCATATGTACACAGATTTCTCCTTCCTTCATGCTCACATAATATTAATGACACTGTCAGTATTCATGAGTAAACTAAAGGGAAGGCATTGCCATGAGAGGGAGGTGGACACCACTTTCAAGAAAGTTTTTGCGTCACTGGAGACACCACGACTATGTGGGGCATGTGCATATTCCATTTGTGCCTCCATGGACTCCACACCCTTGGAGTGCCAATGTAGTACATTGTACTGGGCAACAGATTCATCAGCACTGTTGATGTCATACAAATGTCCATGAACTGTTTAGAATGTACAAGTGCATACAGTGTACAAATGGACACTGTATTTTGGATTTCATTGCTGTCATGCCTATGTATTTTATATGATATCATGCAATGGAATGTCCTCATTAAAATTTATGTGCTTTAAGAGTAAAGTTTACATAGAATGTTGTATGTACATGCTTGTGCATTTACAATTTACGGGTGTACAATACAGACACAGACAGGTGTACATAACAGACCAGCCCAAGCGAGACAGCAGAGAATTAGTGTAGAAGACATGCACTCGCGGTCCAATTATATTGAATCACTGATTTAATGGGATTATGTGAAGTCAGTGGATGTACCAGGGGATTTTAAACACAAAGAACTGGTACAATGTACAATATACATGTACATGAAGGTACAATGTACATGTACAGCTGTATGTTATAGTTATCAGCTGTACAGTCATCTTTGCATACTGACAAGATGCCAGTGTTTACACCATTCTTATTGCTTGCATTTACACATTGGACACTGTACACTTATTGTACGTGTGCAGCCATGTACAGTACCGTTGTACAGTCTGTATGTATATTGACATGTACTTGAATACCCGTAATAAGTGACTTTAAGCAGAATTGAATTTACCTAAATCAACTCTCATGGCAATATTGACCCTGAGAGGGTAGTGACTGTCTTTTCTACTGAACTTCTGACAAATCAACCAAAGTTGATCATTCTGTTAGTTGATACAGCATTACATCGTACATGTACACCCTTGTAGATGTCGCAATTGTAGCATCAACTACCGTATGCAGAGCTTTAACAAAGAAAAATTAATTCTTCATTGATTCTCCAAGTATTTTCTGTTTTCTTCATATGAATGGAAAACTTTCAGATATGTACTGTATATACATGTATAGTAGTATTTTGATACTAAAGAGTCATTTTAAGATTTGGACAGGTGTTTTTTGTTTTAGACCCTGTAGGTGTATTTGTGCTATTACCCTGTAGGCCTACTGCTGGGAAACTGATTTTGATGTTTAAAAAGTTAGGTGACAATCAGGAAGAATATTGTAACAATTTTAGTGCAAGTTAAATGCAGAAAATGTACAATTGTAATATGCTGTACAGTATAATCAAGTGATGGTGAAAATGCAGCTCAGAACCCCCCCCCCCCCAAAAAAAAAAAAGAGAAAAAGATAATAATAATAATGAAAAAAAAATTGATGATTAGACTGAAAATAATATTGTGTTGTTTTCAATGTGCAGACAAGGATGAATTGTCTTCATGCATGATAAGATACAACCTTCTTTGTTGATGAAATAATGCTTTGCATACCGGTAAATTTAGCAAATTGAGGTACATGTACACAGGTTGTAGTCGCACATTTCCTTATAAATGCAAACTTTAGTGATGGTGGCTGTGGTAAATTTTGTGTTGTGTCCTTGTACATTGTATGTTGAACTTACAGTACATATAATACACCCATGTACAGTACAGTGTGTATGACATACATTGTATAGTGTACAGGTGTATATCAAACAGACCTGTCCAAGATACACTGAACACACTACATTCTCGACTTGTTATTATCACATACAATATACTTGTGTAACTGAAGTGACGCTAAGTGTGTATACAAGTACATGTATGTCCTGTAGCCTGTGCATACAGTACATGTATAGCAAATGCCCCAAATAATGATACAATGTACATGATGTAGTTGTAGTTGTGTGTGGGGGTATACAGAAAGTTAGAGTACAATGTACCTGGGTACTTGAAAACATTGCACAAAGTGTACAGTGTGTGTGCTACACATTTGTACTTAGGAATCAAAGTTAGATTACTGTTGGCAATGAATATCCAATGAAGCAACTGCGATAGTATTGACAGATAGTATTGACAGAGTCTGTACATTTTGAGCTGTGCTGCAAGAGCTGTGGTCACAGAGTTTGATTTTAAAATGTAGCCACAGCCTACTCCTTTATGGGTATGGGGAAGTGACATACAAAATTATTGTACATACTTACAGTTGTACAGTGCATTAATGTGGGCAATATTTTGTTTTGTTCTGTTCTAATTCATTGTCCCTGTCTACCTTGTAAAGAGAAGTTGTGTTATACTCATATTGGGAGAAGCACTCAGTTTCTACAGTTAAGTGGATGAAATGTGAAATGTACAATGTACTACCATGTACAATTGTACATCTTGTATGGTTTTGATATTTGTGGGAATATGAAATCCATATTAAAAGTGGATATGCTTAGATGGTTAATGTACATCTTGTATGGTTTTAATATTTGTGGGAATACAACTTGTATGAAATCCATATTAAAAATGGATACATTGTATAATGTATATGCTTAGATGGTTAAATGCAATTATACACATTGAGTATGCTGTGATAGTGTAAATGATGTGTCCTTATCAGAGTGCATGCTTTTAAAGTATTCAGAAGTGTACTTACATGGATACATACAATGTACATACAAAAAAGTACCTCCACCTCCACATGTTTACATACAAGTACATTATGTTGGTTATATGTACACATGCATGTTTTTGCCTATTCTTCTGCAGAGTATTCACTGTCATAATCATTTGTGAATTACACAGTGAACATAAGTACCTTACGTTGACAATGGGGTAAACATTTCCATCTTTGCTTTCTTTTGTAAAACCAGGAGCGAAAGCTGAGTCGAACAGAACGTCAGAGATTCAAAGAGGAGGCAGAGATGTTGAAAGGACTCAGTCATCCCAACATCGTCAGCTTCTATGACTACTGGGAAGAAGTCAGCAGTTCTCAGCGCAAGAAGCACATAGTACTTGTTACTGAACTCATGACGTCTGGAACCTTGAAAACGTAAGAACCCTTCTTCCAAAAAGGGACAGCAATCATATCAACCTGTGTGATATCTTTTGCAGTGGGTTGTAGGGTTCAAGGCATACAGATTTAGCATTCAAGATGGCGCTGGTGGATGGCGTGATAATCATGGCTAGTGACAAGCTAGTGTAAAGCTAGTTAACCACCAATCAAAGTGGACAGTGGACGTGTATTGCATGTGCTGTCTTTTCGACAGCTTCAATAGTCCACGATTCTTTCACATTCGTTCACATTCCACATAAACTGATATTGACATTACTTTGACCATTTTGGACATACTGTATGAATCGGTTTCATTCAATTGATGGGAAAGACTCATGTCTTGTTCAGGATAATGTTTTGAAATTTAGCCTTGCCTTTATGACTTACATTATATCTTAAATTTTATACTAATGTTGCATATGTACTGTACATGCTGATGTTAATGACATATCGTCTAGTTGTGTACAGGGTTAAATAATTGCATTTAGCAGGTGCTTCCTTTGTTACTATCTAAATGCTTATAAATTCATATACATTTGTACTTTCAGAGGAGTTTTAGCATGAGAATAAGTTTCATTCTTGTGTATCTCATCCCACTCCTGTTGTGGGTCTTTTCTGTACTGTGTGATCACTGCAGATACCTGAAGCGTTTCAAAGGTGTGAAGAACCGTGTGCTCCGTAACTGGTGCCGCCAGATCCTGAAAGGGCTCCACTTTTTGCACACACGACAACCGCCTATCATCCACCGTGACCTCAAGTGTGACAACATCTTCATCACGGGCACATCTGGCGCTGTCAAGATCGGGGATCTAGGCCTCGCCACCCTCAAAAAGAGTTCATTTGCCAAAAGTGTCATAGGTAAGAGATTGGATATCTGTTTCTTCTTTAGTTTGTTTTTATCTTTTGGTGTTTTAAGGGATTGTTCAGATATCAAACCTGATGGATTGCGTTCAGGTGCATGGGTTGATGGCTGCCTGATAACTTTTGGTATGTTTTGTGGCAATATGGAAATCCTGACTGGATGAATAAATGTTTGACATTTACGTTTTGACATTTGAATTCTGTGGTATAGGAAATATGTCTGTTCAACTGCTTTCATGGATTAATTTTCTTGTCTTTAGCACTCCTTGTGAAGGTAATGAAATCTTATTGATGTTTAAGTGAGCAGCATTACCTGGAAAATAGACATTTGTATGATGACTGTATTTTGTCCTGTTATGAAACATTAATACTTTGAATGAAAAGCAAAACTGATCATTTGGTTATGATATGAGGTGGAAAAGAAATAAAGCCTCGGTGATTAAGTTTGCCTTTTCCTCCCCTGGCAACCGGCAGCATGCACCTGGAACCACCACAATTTTCATATCATGTAATACGATTGTCTGTTTGTATTTTATGTCAACTTGTATTGTATATTGAATTAGCGAATAAATGATAATAATAATAATAATAATAATAAAGTTATGAAGCCCATTTATTCTGGGGAAAAAACAAAGCTTATGAAATTGAATATTGAATATCACTTGATGCAGTACCTTCCTGATAATTATGTAGTGTTTGAAAGCAAACTGATTATTCATTGGTGGTAACCTAAAAAGGATTGTTCATGTTGTATCTGATGATACAGGGGGTCATATGTGAGCAGCTGATGTGTTGTTTTTAAATGCAGTATGTTTGAACTGTTATAACTCTTTTTATTTTTAGATGAGAGTGGATGTTATATATAGTTTAGGTTTGTAATCCTGATTCTGACCTCAGTTTATTTTATTCAGGTTTCATGATTGCAGCTCTGTGGAGGTGAGATCTGTACTTCAGAAATTATATTTATGATTTATTCATGATGGTCAAATAGTGACCTATCCATATTGTATTAAGGTGAAATATTCGTCTCTAATTATGATTCAAATGTTTTACTTTCATTAAGGACTATTGGTAGGGGAATGGTATGTATTGACACACTTGTTATTTATCTATAAGGAAAATATCTACTAACGTGTTATATACATAGGGCTCTAGAGTTCGTTTTGAAGCTTTTGTCATCACTTAGAATTGTTGAATTTGATGGTTGGTATGAGTGTGATGTATGGAAGTATTACATTGTTTAGCATTTTTGCTCTATTGCAGTCAGTAGTGACTAATCTACGCTATGCTTGTTGTCTTATGATACGTTGTGATGCAGTTAATATGTTAACTACCATTGCCATACTTGTTTACTACCATAAAGGGATCCTCACTATATTCTTTTGATAATCTCTGCTTTTGTTGCAGACAACTTTGTAAGAGTTGACGAGGACGTGTTCCAGGCGAGAACGTCACTAATCAATTTTTCTCTCCCTCATTTGCTGTGGCATTTCTCTTCCCTCCTTTGCTCTCTCGAAACAGGTTTGAAAGTTCTCAAACATTCCACTCCCTCCTCCCTCCTGTTTGCATTCAAGGTACGCCAGAGTTCATGGCGCCCGAAATGTACGAGGAGCACTACGATGAAGCGGTGGATGTGTATGCCTTTGGCATGTGTATGCTGGAGATGGCCACCTCAGAATACCCCTACATAGAGTGCTCCAACGCCGCCCAGATCTATCGGCGAGTTACATCGGTAAGACTTGCAGAGAGCAACCATACTATTTATTACCTTTGCTATGCCTGTGTGAAATGTTTGTCTGTGCATTGTTACGAAAAAATGATCGTCTTGTCTAACTCTAAATTATAAAATTATCTAATACTGTTAACAGCTGTGAGTGTTAATAAATGTTATGGAGTGGGCATATGTGGTGCAGATGAATTTGTTGAGTCTCACCTTTGACAGTGCAAGACAGTGTTTCCTTCTTAGACTAGTGGTTGAATGAATCGTGAGAACATCAACCTTCCTGCCTAAGCCTCACCTACAAATCATCATGTTGGAGGGAGGGGGTCCTCCAACAGAAATAGCCTCTTTAAAACTTCAGAGGGTGACTCACCCTTCTATTTATGTATGGCCTCCTCTATGAGAGAAATAAGATATATTTAACTCAAGACCGCTGGGGGAGGCATAGCGAGAAAGGAGAAGGCATTGCAAAAGTTCTCCTTTTTGTTTGCCAATTGAGGCAAACCAGGGCCCCCATCTGATCAAGGCCTTCACAACAAATACCACCTGCAGTAGTTGCAGTTGCCATAGCAGCAACGAGGTGTCGACCAATCAGCTAAAAGCAGTAGCACTTGGAACGTGCAGTCATTGCAAATATTATGCAGTTGGATTTAGTTGGCAATGCAGACTGATAATATTTCATTTTTTATTCAAATGCCAATTGTAAAAAGAGAAGGAAATTAGAGGAGGCAGAAGAGGACTGAAGGATACTGCCTGAAATAGAACAAATGTAATTTCACTTGTTAAGAGTGGCTGTAAAAGTGTGTGTGTGTGTGTGTGTGTAGGAATGTTGTGTGTTGAATCATCTCCATTTGTTGTTCTGGAGGAATGTGGATGTAGGTTTGTGTGCCTCATCATTGCCTAGAGATTTCATCAACTGTCACATCATCATGCCGGGTTCCGGCTGCGGTCTTGGGTCTGTCTGGTCACAGGAAGTTGGATTAAGAGCCTTGTCGTAATAGACTCTTTTGTGACAAGGGCTATGTTCCTGTTCAACGTGAACTCTATCGCTGACAACTACCGTTGATCGGCTCAAATTTCTTTCTTGACCGTCGTTTGACTGAATCTGTGTGTGTGACTGAATCTCCAAACATGCTCTAACAAAGGGCAGAGGAGATTGCTTTGGTCTCATTGCCCTTGTGAAATTGTTTTGATTTTAGTGAAATATATACAAACCTTGATGTACGAGTCGGATGGGGTGGGGATGGGATGAGTCTATGACATCACAACTCACCTGTCATGCCAATGGGAAATTACGTAAACTGTCATTTGTGTACATATGTTCCTGAGTATGATTCTGTGTGTGTGTGTGTGTGTGTGTGTGGGCAGATATGTGGATACAAGTGTGTGTTTTCTCACACGTGTAAACGCCCTTCATTTCTTCGAAATTTACTCATACACTACTGTGTAGATGATTTTTACACAAGGAGTTATGCCAGCAAGACGAGTCATTCCCTCAGCAGGTGCACAACATATGACGTCTTCTGTCTAAATAATGCAACATGAGCCCCAATTGTAATGCTTGTAGAATCCTTTATACTTTGTGTGTGGGCTCCGTGTGTGTGTGTGTGTGGGGGGGGGGGGAGGGGGGAATGGATCGGCAGTTCTTGAGAAGACAATGACTTGTGTATCTCTCATACTCCCTTTATAAAACTCTCAGACATTATAGTATATAAGTTTTATATCTGGCATGCTTCTTGTTTGCTTTGAATTTACAGATGTATGCATTGAAGGTTCAAGATGGTAGAATATTAGGAGAATTTGTTATTATTTGTATGTGTGAGTTGGAAGATGATATATTCTGATTTTGCTATTAAAAGTGTCATGCATGACAAGGATATGTGATATCTGTTTGTTGTTGTTGTTGTTTTTGTTTTTGTTTTTGTTTTTGTTTTTGTTTTTTGGGGAGGGGGAGCAGAGAATTCTGTAAAGGTAGAGACCATCCCTGAAATTGTTGCACGTTCTCATCCCATGACATTTAACTTGCTGTAAATGATAATATCATCAGCTCAGTCATTGTCATATTCATATCAAATATTCAAGAAATGTTTTGCAAAAAGTAGCAAATCCTCAGAATTTGATAACTTCCCTAATTTTTATTCAATTCTGATCAAATTCCCACTGTTGTGCTTACAAAAATATAAGTCTTTCTTTTCAGACTAACTCTTAACTGGTCCGACATTTCCCGTTAAGTAGCCAGAAAGAAATGGGTGTTTGTTGCACAGTGTATGATTCTTGTCTCTGAGCAATGGCCAGGATGTTATCAATCTCCACATGCCAGCCTGAGGAGATTTGTTTGTTTGTCTTCACCCTGCCTTTTATGTATGATGCTACTCTTGACTGGTGACAGTATAATTAACTCATGTTTTGTTTATGTGTTTGTTTTAAAGAAATTAATCTTCTTGTAACAATGTCAATTGTGTGTGTAGGGATGGGGGAACATATGGAAATTAAAAGTGTACCCAGTAATTAGAATTTAGTGGCTGTGAATGTTCTCAGTTTCCTTTGCAAAAATATGAAGTACAGTGAAACCAGTAAAGCTATCTATGAGTACATTCAAGCATTATAATGTAAAACACAATAGAAGCTGTTTTAATTGTTACCCTACGCAGGCTTTCCAATATAACTTCTGCAAACAGCATGGAGATCAGTCAGTGTATGAGTAGTAAATACAATGTATGTATCATATTGTTTTATAACCTCTTAATATCCCGTACCCAAGTTCATGTTGGACATTTTATTAAGTGCAGTAAAAAATGATGGCATTGCTAGGAAATGGAGACTGACAAATTAAAGGGCTATCTGCATATATGAATGAAACGAGAGGCTAAATTTGCAGATAGGGGTACAGATGTAATGAAAGAATCTAGACTATACCAGTGTTTGGCAAGTCTGTGCGTAGGGACAGGCTAGTAGTGAATGCTTTGAAGGAAGGAAAAGTTTAAGGGGGAAGGGTTGGAATGGCAAATGTGAGTGCGATGGTCAGTTGTGGAAACCTGGGGCTTGAGGGAGGCAGCCTGTCTGCTCACATTTCCTCCCGGATCTAATAAACTGAAATTGAACGGCATACCGTGGAAGGGTTGTCATTGGCTGTGCCCTGAGACTGCAGACACTAATCTAATTGTCTGGTGTGCTTCAATGCATTTGTAATGCATTTCTAACCAGTTATTCTTAGCAAGTGATGACTGTTCCACATGAATTATTTCATTGTTAGAATCTGTCTCGTACCGGTTCAAGCACTATCGGGAATTACAACCATACTGTAGGTGCATGTTCTCTCGCTCTAGGTGTCTGAATTCCTGTGCATATAATTATTTGAAATATGTGCAGTGGCTTTCACTAGTGCAAAGAGTAATCAATGTGTTGTTAATAACATGTTTAAATGCAAGGTAGATCAACACTTTGATGCGGCAAAATTCATGTCTATTAACTATTATATGGTTTGCTGTTTTGTCTCGTTCAAAGTTATTAACATTTATGTTTCCCGTTCAATGAAACAGTGCAGCATATTCTGGCATGGCGAAAGGTGTTGATGGGATTGCTGGCGTTGCTCTTGTTACATACAATTAGTACAGAATAAGACATTTCCTTGTCCCAAATTATTGTTTTACTCTATGCAATCATGACATGAACATTAAGAATGACTAGTAATACCTGTATGATTTAGTATAATGATATATGCTGTGAATGCTATAACACATAATCTTATATGATACTTGAAAGTGCAAGAAATTTGCAGCCTTGAAGGTGCACTCAATAGAATAACTGTGCACATTCTTTAACCCGTTGAGTCCCGACGAGTCCCGAGTATACTCGGGCAAGTGTCTATAGGAAATGTGTGTTGTAGCAAAATCAGCTCATCCTCAACGGGTTTATAGCCTACAGCTGTATGTTTGTCATGGGACCAGGGCCCCATTTCATAAAGAGTCGATATGATAGCAACTCCTGCTGGAATGACAATTGTCATGGTAACCATAAGAATCCAGCTGCCTGATTGGCTGTTGCTATGGTAAGTTGTCATTTCAACAAGAGTTGACATCCTAACATCTTTTATGAAACGGGGGCCCAGGACTGCTGTATGTCATCAAGGCATTACAGTGAAACCAGACAGATAGTCAAGTGCTTGGTGTGAGTGGAAGATTGGCATCTTAAGGTCCTACTGTCACTTAGTGTGTATGTGTGTGTGTGTGTGTGTGTGTGTGTGTGTGTGTGTGTGTGACCCCTGGAGCAGATTATGACTAGGTGTACAGAGAAAAATACAGAAATTAAAGATGAAAGACAAAAACAACTTCACGCATTTTCCATTCAGGATGATAATGATAATTACCAGTTCCTTGGGGACAGAAATTGATATTTAAGAAATGAGCAAACAAGATATGTCTTGTCTGCATTTGAGGAAGTGTTGAATATAGGAGTGACCCTGCTCATTTTTATGTTTTCTTCTCTTTTCATGTTACCATCAGGGAGTGAAGCCTGCCAGCTTTGACAAAGTCACTGACCCAAAGGTTAAAGAAATCATCGACGGTTGTACCAAAAGAAACAAAGAAGAGAGGTATGTTTTATTAATTAAAATATGCAAGTTCTTACAGGAGTGATAAGAAGAGGATTCAGTTATGTCTTGCTGGTATAATAAGTTGATGTCTACTCCACTCTTTCCCTTTTTTGTTTTGTTTTGTTTTGTTTTTTGAAAGGCACCTCATTCATTCATGGTGTTAACCCACATGAGCAGGTTCTTGTGCTTCTACAGCCAAGATGTCAGAGTCCAGAATGCAGGTCTTTAGCTCCTGTGTGGTTTGTACATTCTCAAAGAGAGTGTAATCATTGTAAATCCAATTTGCCGTTTTGCCGTAATCCTGTCCAGTTCTGGCTGGCTATTTCAACTTCCTACTGGCTGTTATCTTTCTCCCATAACCTAAGATGCCCTTTAAAAGAATCCATGTGTGCACCTGTACCCGTACCTCTGTGTGCCCTGCTCTCCTCTTGTACTTTGGCTTCTGCTCACCACACTTTATGCGTGGATCTGGAATTACAGGTTATGACAAATAAAATTTGCTGAATCTTGCTCCTCGCGAGGGAAAGATTGCAGAGGTAGGACGTTGCCTCATTCAAGTTAATTATCAATATCATGTGGTGTGAAATGCTTGACCTTTATCTGATAAAGGTGTGTGATTAAACGTTGTAAGGGAACTCATTGAAGTGCAGTGCCACACATGGGTATTCTGTCTGGGTAAGACATCTATTCTGGTTTAGATTAGAGATTTTATTGCAGGGATAAAATCTGAACTTGTACCATGTCATCATAGGGAAATTTCGTCTCCTAAAACAGCATTGAGTAAACCAGATTATGAATTTACAGGATGCCAAATTGCCTTAATACGTCAGTGTACTTTCTGCATTTCAAGGACATACACGTGAACACAAAGTCACGCATAGAGTATTTTGCATTTATAGCATTAATATGACAGTACCTGAAAAAGAAAAGTTTTGAGAAAGCAGGTAGCCATTAAAAGGAAGAAAAAATAATGGTAATTTTTGTTCTTTGTCAGTTTTTTTTTTTTTTTTTTTTTTTTTTGACAGCATGCATTTATGCTAGATGTTATGTGTTTAAAATGATTAGATTATTGAGGGGTTTTGTGCTGAAAATTACTTTGGATTTCATGTCAGAAGTTGTACGGGGCCTGCTTGATTGGATGATTAATGACGGATTTTGTGCTAAAAATTATCTTGGATTTCATTTCAGAAGTTGTGCTGGGCCTGCTTGAATTATCTTTTATGCTAGGCTAGGGACACACACTTTTACATGCAGGTTGCGTACACAGGATTGCTTTCGTTAATTTTTGCACTGACTAGCTGTGGAGCCAGCTTGTTTGTATTTGTGGTCTGTAATGGAAATGGGTACACTTGACCTTCCTGGAAAAAAAAAATATTGCTTCTACTTAATAGATTGGCTTTGGTAGTGTGATCCCCCTTCAGCTACCCAATCAATCATTTTTTTTTTTTTTTTTTTTACTTTTTTGAAAGAAGCATTTTAAATGCTGGATCAGTGGAACACAAAGTAGACATAAATCTTCTCCCTCTGCTCTTCATTGCAGCAGTTGCTCTTTATTTAGAAAGTAAACCGAGATACTGTGAATGCTTTTTGCACATGATTTCCTGATATGAGGGAAGTATAGTGGAAGTCAAAGAATGTGCTATTCTGATCACCCTTGTGAGAGTGAGGAAATTTCTGTGCAAGACTCAGATTGATTTTGCATTAAGCCCGTGGTTACGCGCAATGATAACCACTCAGAACTACATTCAACTGCCATATATTTTTCTTCACACTTCTAGTGTGGACACTGTAAACTGGCAGTGTGTTTCAATTTTTTAACTTTTATTTCATCACAAGAAATGAGAAAGTACAGAGTGTAGTATAAGTCTTGAAGACACTGTTTCACTTTATAATTACATACATTGTAGTTGCTCAACTTTGAAAATGGTCGGACTAAAATTGCTAAACTGAACTGTACAGTGGCTAATGGTGTTCAAATTGATAAAGAAACATTCAAGAATACAACAGTTTTGTTATGCTGACGCTATCAAACTGTCTACAAAAATATCCCACGGTGTAGTAGACTGTTTGAGAAGCCATTTACTCTAAGAGTAGTGTCTATGAGAAATTGAGTACGATAAATCTGATTGCTCACTAATTTTTACTTTTTAAAGCAATCAACGTTCAGATTTTAGCCCCAGGTTTTTTTTATTGCTTTGTTTTCGTACTGTAGCAGAGACTGTGGTTGCTCATAAACCTAACCCCCTAATCTTTCAAAACGGAAACATTATTAAACAAGGCATTTCATCACATGCCATCTCACGCAGCCACAAGATTTGAATTTAACCAGTTGCATGGACTGCACTGTTCTGCGTGCCATGTGTCTAGTGCAATCATCCCAGAGCTCGTTGCGTCTCCCCCTCAAGTCCCCTTGCGTTTTGTTTTGCTCTGTGCTGTTGTTGCTGCGCTCATTTCCCCCAATCTATGCCTAGTGTAGTTTCCTCTTCCCCTGCCCCCCTCCATCGCCTCGGGTTTGTTCAGAGTGTTGGAAGCCGGCCAGGATTGTTCAATCAATAGCCGCACATGATACCTGTGGTGGCGCTAATGACTACACTGACTGTCACTGTTTGCTGATTGAGTGTGTTAATCTCCACATAGCGTCCTTTGTTCTGAATGCGGGTTATGTTCATGATATCCATGATACGCCGTCTTTCCTCTTACATCATCTGTAGCAGTAGGCTGAAGATGTGAGATGAAGGCATCATCTGCCGTAAACCAGTGTCCGTACGCTAGGTTTGAACAGTAGCCACCAGCCTGTGCTATGAGTGCTGGAGTACGCCTTTCCTATGATCTTCCTGTAGTTAAGACTAGGCTTGTCCCTCGCGCGTATGGTTTGGTAATTAATGCCTTCTGGACACGTCATTAGTCACAATTCACATTGCCTAGAAGCCCTGAGAGACAGTGACACAGGGGATTGCATGTTGCTCTCCATGTAATCATCCTTTGTCACTTCTAATTTGGCCAGCATCAAAAATGAAAGTTAGATGTGTTCTTCAGACCAGAGAAGCTTTCTATTTTTTTTTTTTTTTTAAATGGTTTGTTTTCCCAGTGAATTGGCAATGTGCAAGTATGGGACTAATTTCTGGCGCGAGTTGTAGGCTCCTAGATCTAGTGGTTCTGGAATATGGTGTACATGCTACCTTTTACAAAGAGGAATATGTTGTTATGCATACTAGCATAGAATTTTATTCCATTATTGATAACAAAGAACCCCTCAACAAACATATGGGAAGCATCCATGCACTGTTAAATCAGGCATCACCATATCACTACATATTAATTTTTACTGTGATGCCTAATCTTATGTTTGGTAGCATAATTTCCATATTGCTTACAATTGGAAGCAAGGTGTCAGAGACTGTTAAGAATAACATAAGAAATTTAAATTTTAGAAGTGTGTGCAGAGTTGTTGTTTTTTTTCCATATTTTTTAATGATCATTTGAATTGTGCAGACTGTATGGATTAATGCATTTTGTTCTTCTAGATATCATTGTGCAAAAATATACCATACAGTGTATAGCCATAATTATATGGCATACTGGCCTGGCTAAGGAAAAAAAAATCATCCCAAACAAAACAGCAAAATCATTCAGGTAAACACAACCCAGATATCATCCCCTCAGTTACAAGGTGGTTGCCACCATTTCCAAATTTCATTTGCATGGAATGGGAGATCTCAATTAACAGTACAGGAAAACACCTTTTTCTAACGTTAGCCACATTAAAGTTTCACAGCTGATTAGACATGGAATGTGTACACAGCATGTTTCAGTGGCTTGCTGAAAAAAAAAAAAAAAAACAAAAAAAAAAAACCTTTGTATGTGCATGTGTCAGAAGTATTTGGCTGAGTCACAAGTCTGAATGCATCAGTGATTTTAAAGGTAATTGATCGTCCATACTCACGCTTGCAGTACCGATTGTTTACAATGCTGTTTGTACTGCAAAGATAGCCCTAGTTCCTCCTAACAGCAGAGTACAGTGACAGCAGCAGAAAAGCAGCAAGAACTAAAGAGAAGCAAACAAGGCAGTTGTAAGGGTCATTGTTCTACAAGAAGTGGAACATTTTCTTGATTTCATATCAAACCCAGTATTCCAAGCTTATCAAGGAGTTGATAATTTTTCATATAATATCCTCCTGCAGAAATTGAATCTTTTCAGTGTTGTAGGCTCTTGGGACAAATTATTTGTTGCTATTCATCTGTAAAATTGACAGTTATAATGTGAATAATGTGCTTCCACATAGAATCAAATTTGATTCACACTATAATTAATGTACATACAGGTATCTTATCGGGAGCGGCAGTAGCAAGATGATGTTGATGACTCACATGATGATGATAATGATGATGATTGTCGTCATTATCAGCATAACTGTTGTTGATCTGTTTTATGATAAAATAACCTCGTCTGTAAAACAATGCGAATAGTGGATTGAAGTTGATTTGTAGTGTTGAGTCACAGTGGATTTCTTCTGTGTCTCCGTAAACCATGCTTGTTTGTCGTAGTTTGCTTCTATTAAAAATGGTACTGGGAAAAAAAGATGTACTGACACTGGAACCGACAAAATCTGTGACATACATGATGCATTTAGACCGTGGACTAAATCTAAACTTCTTTTAGGAAATGCAAAATATTAGACCATTGACTAGATGATGTCAAATGATGCACTTAATCCATGGACTAAATCTAGGGGATGATTTCGAATTTGGGTCAAATTGTTTGCATGTAAATGGCTGAAACAAGTTGTACATTAGCTTTGTCAGTGCATTGTCATGCAAGTCAGGATGCATTTTTCCTGAAAATGAAATGATCACAAATTGTATATAGAAATTAACCAGTTGAGCAGGGAAGATGATAAATTTTTAATAATTTTTGGACAGTTATATGAATGTAGGTTTGGTTGCAAGTCAACTTGTGTCTTTAGGTATGTTTACTTTTTATTTTTTTTTATTTATTTGTTTTTTATTTTTTTAGAAAGAAGAGACAGCGCAACATGAATTTGACAGGAACAGGATAGGGACAAAAAGCTTCAGAGTGATAACTTTTCTGTCAGCTCAGTATTACGCCCCAGATGCATTCATATAATCAAAAGGAACAGGATAGGGACAAAAAGCTTCAGAGTGATAACTTTTCTGTCAGCTCAGTATTACGCCCCAGATGCATTCATATAATCAAACCGAGTACATGTGAAAATGAGATTGTGGTATCAACTTAGTTTGTGTGCTAGTTTGTTCTTGGTTGAATGTTGAAGTGAATGTTGGGACCTGGGGTTTCAGCTTGCGGTGGCTGTAATCCTTGGTGGAATTATCATTGAAAGGAAGCAATGATTATCTGCTGACTTCTCTTCCCTCATGATGCCGAACTGCAATGTGTTTCCCCCCTCGACTCTTTGATCCCGATAAACATGACACCATTGTACTTTTCGTTGAAGGAGAAGAGAGATATTGCTTGTTCGCCAGGAACTAGCTGATTAGTGCATTAGCAGGTTTAGACAGAATTGAGATAACATTACTATGTATTCATGCGACAGAAAGCAAGTTGGATTGTTTGCCTGGCTTACAGGAAAACTAATTGACACTGTCTAGTCGTATTAATCTCCACTTGATATGAGGGCAAGACGTGCCAACAGTAGCATACACAAACTTATATGTTACCTAATATTTCAACAAATGCAAAGTTATCTGACAGAGGAACTATATCTATGTATCTCATGATAACAATTTAGACTATCTAATACTTCTGTATAATAGTACTATTCATTAGATGGCTGTAATTCAGTTTGGAGGATGAAATTTTTTGCCCAGCACAAACATTGCAAGAGCTAGCTACTTGTAATTCTTGATACTGTAAAAGTGGATATTTTCGTGTGAGTAATTTTACACATTCTGCTGAGTTAGATGAATTTCGCGTGTTTTTAATTCTACAGAATCAAGACATTGCATTGTGACACATAATGCAAGCAAAAATATTTGCATGCTTTTATTTTCGCGCTGGTTTTCTGGCCACACGAAATGCACAAAAAATTGACAATGCCAAAAAAAAAAAAAAAAAAAATGACAAGGCAAAAATATCCACTTTTACTGTATTTGACTTCTGCTGTGATTGGTATACAGCATTAGCATTAGTTACAATCTGTATAGCCACGGTCACACTACGCAAAACTACTTGTAGTTTACTTCCTGATAACTTCCCAGAAGTTTGAGCATGCTGTCACACTACAGACACAGTGAAAGGAAACTACCCCTACTTTTGGTCTCTTGCAGGAAAACAAAATACAAACAGCATACTGAAGAATGCACGATGTGCATAAATAACCTGAATGAATCTATTATTACGTCGCAAACTTCTCGGAAGTTTTGGCCATTCCTGGTCACACTCGACAAAACTATACATAGTGTTGCGAGAAGTGAGGAACTTCCCAAGTGCATGCAAGAAGTTTTGCAGGAAGTTTCGCTGGTATCTATATTCTCAAGAAGTTTGCGGTCACACTTCCCAAACTATGTGAAGCAAAGTATCGGGAATTGAAACTATGCATACGGGTAGTTTCGGTTCGTGTGACTGCATCTAAAGAGGCTATTTTGAACTGGGTTGGAATGACAATTGAAATGGTCTGCACACTTTGCAAGTCCACTTTGCAGTTTCTTTTTCTCTTCCTGAAAGCAATGCGGATATGTGTTTTTGGTGACAATGGTTTCTGACACAAGATTAAGGATGTAGATTGCAACTTCTTAGAATTGATAACAACTTCTCTTACTTGACGGTGACCACTTTAATAAGAAATGTGGTACATCATACATTATATGCAAGTACATTTGTACAGAAACGTGTTTGGATACTTGTTGGGTTATAAAAAGGAACATCCTGTGTTATGCTGATGTATGATTATCACACATACACTAAATTCCACAAGAAGCTTTCTTTTCTTTTCTTTTCTTTATTTTTTATATCTAAAAGCACTAGGATTCATGATTCTAAATCCTGCAAGTGCAATTATAACTCCCCCCTAAAAAAAAAAAAAAAAAATAAGAATAGAGTTTGTCATTTGTGACATATCATTTTATATGATGGCAGAGCAGAGATTCTTAGTTGTTCTGTTAGTCCGTTTTCTCAAGTTATGCCATGCAAAGTGGTACATTCTTGTCCAAATTAGGTCTGAGGCCAGGTGTCAGAAGACCAGAGAGCAAGAGTCAAGAAGAACAGTTCCAACAATGCATCACTTGCTCACGAGAAGATTCAGTGCAACAAGATAGATAGCTGAAAATTAGTAGAATGAAATTGTTAGAGATAAACCAGTGTATAGGCTGGCGTACAACAGGTATGGTTGCGTACCCTGTATGTACACTATGACCACCGTGTAAATTGCATCATTTTCATATGCAATTGGTGTACCTTCAAGTAGCATTGCAGTATATAGGAGGCGTCAGGTTGCGTGTGGTATGTATACAAATGTCTGGTGCTTGCATACAGTTGTGTACCATTGCTTGCTTTGTGTGCGCAAGTGCCGATCAAAAGTGTAATAAATGCTTACAAACACTAAGAATCATGTATATGTAGCCCTTTGCTGCTGCATGTATATAAACTTAGTTTTCTGTTTCTGAATCCTCTCCTGCTTACCTGCAGAAAACTGCATGCTTATTGCGTCCAGTGGTCTACATGAAAAATATGTGACAAAATTAAACATGTTTAATTTTTCTGTGTCCATCTTCTGCACCCCTTTGTATCCCCCACCATATTGCCTCCAAGGCCAAGCATAGGCACAGCTTCGAGCAGCGCAAGCAATGTGTATTTGGTATGCCACACTATGTAACTATAGATGACCTGTATGAACGCCCCTTAAGTCCATGAAAAAGAGATGAACCACAATGTAATCCTTAGCTGGAGCTGTAAACATTAGTTTTTTATGTAGTGAGGCCAGGGCTTGCCAGCTAGCTGACAGAATATTCATGTTCCGGACTTTATCCTGACAATATGTCCCTTCAGGATTACGACATTTACCCATCCTATGTATGTGGGGCTTCAATGGAGTTTTACAAGAATGTGGGTAGATTTCCATGCAACTTCCTCAAAATGTGACGGTATGATGAATATGCCAAAGCAACCATGTTACAGCAGTCCCTAATTTACCATTACTTTCGTACACATCATATTCTATTCTTATTGGTATATTTTTGGGCATAAAGTTCACTGCTATCATGTGTGTGTCTCGGTTGCGCTGAAATATCCAAAAATGTATTGCAGTGGTTTGTATTTAATCCTGGCAAAAGATCAAGTTCAATAATTTGCTTGATTGGTCATGAATGCTATAATTATGCAGTAAGCTCTCTCAAATAAACTTGCTACAGGTATGTCATTCTTCTATTTTAAATGTTGGCCCGACTCCTCTTACTGTTAAAGGTTACGCACACTACAGCATATATCACTCAATATTCTATCATGTATGATTTTCTACTCCCTTACAAAAACACACAAGAAAACCTGAAAACAAACTTGAAAGTAAGTAGACAGAAGGACAAAAGAAATGGACAGTTAAATGCAAATAAATGATAGAGGAGAAAGTGGGGGGGGGGGGGAAAGGAGAGAAGGAGGGAGGGGTAGGAACATCTCTACTCTACACTAATGTACATGTATTATGATATAGAGCTGAAATAATGATAATGCACAAGTTGTGCACACAAAGCAGTTTTCAGTATTCGATGCCTCCAGTCTGTTTATGCATGAGTATGCTTATCGCAGCTGCAAGCTTTATCCTCTGATCTCTTCCACAAATCTCTCTCAGTCATTATTATTGGCATTGTACATGATATTTTGAGTTTGTTGTTTTTATTTTTTCCTTTCAAATTATGTCAGGATAAGCTACAGTACAGCTGTGCATATATTTTTTTTTTTGGGGGGGGGGAGGGGAGGGGGTTTAGAAACAGCACAAACATTTACATACAGTGTATAGCAGCTCAGCATTTAGACTGAATGAATTATCATTTCAATCTGTGTCTTTGACTTCGCTTGAAATGAGGAAGTGTATATTAAGCAGGGATTGCTATGAAAAAGAATGTCAAAATGGATCTCTCCATGTTTCCAGTGTTTGGTATATTTTAGGTGCTTGGATCTTGAATGTCAGTTCCAGTTTTCCCTCTCACCTGGGCCTCGTTTCACTAAGCACTCACAGTAACAAATGACGGCTAATCGGTTATAACCAGTCGGCTGTGAACATTCAATAATTTATTGGGTACCTTAATAATTTAGTTTCTACATACAGTGTAAATATACATCCTTGCCTTTATACAAATGAGCTCAGAGCTGCTAAAAAGAATTTTTCTGACGAAACATATATATTTATGTCAGTCTGCCTTCCAAGTAGGAATATAAATGTTACTTTCTAGTACTTCAACAACAACAACAACAAAAAAAGTTGTGGATAAGGTAGGGCTGGGGCTCCAAGAAAAAGGCTTTATGTGGCTGCAGTGATAGTTCATGGAAATCTATTAAATTAAAATTTCTGTTATTGATTTTTTTTTTTTTTGTATAATAAGTGGTATACCCTAGTCGCTCAAGGAAACTGAGACTATAAGTCTGTGAAAGTGGAAGGAAATTCAGATCTATTCATGTTTCATCATGATGACAGCCTGATACAGTTTGGGTTTTGCTTCCATTCATTAAATGAAATGTTTGTTAAGTATTGGTAATGGGATCTTCAATTTCAAGAGAACCAAGTTTCTTGACGCTGACCGAGTACCATATTTGTTGTAATGGCCTATAGATGTGTATGTAACATTTAGTTTTACACCTCGACATAGAATTCATTTATGGATCCTTGTCAGATTTTGTTTTTTATCATTTCTTGTTAATATTTATACCTTATATCAATGGTTATAATGTATTCCCCCTTCAGGCATGCAAACAGAGAGCATTGGCAACTTTTTCTTTTAGCAGCAGTATTATGGAAATAACTAGGTTTTAGAGGCATGTGGTAGAGTAGCAGAGGAGTTAACATAGATTTATTCAAGTGTCTGGTTTCAGATGGGAGAAAGCTAACAATGCTACTTGAGATGGTTCTGACGTGCATTCCTAGTCCCCTAGTCCCACCACAGTCGTATTTGTGGGTCTCGCTGCCAGCGATTCCACGGCAGAGATTGTAGTAGGTCTTGGGGTGCAAATGGAATATCAAAGGAGTGAGTGAGATTAGTGCAAGCAAGAGCTTTGGCTTAATCCTGGATGTGGATTAGATCCTCTTGTAATGAGGTGACTTGAAAGTTTGATATTCAGTAGTTGCGTTTCATGGGAGGTATACTGTATATGTTATTTTCGCGAGGGTTTAATTTTCGCAAATTTCACGAATCACAGTTGGATCGCGAATTTAACAACACGCGAAAATGCCTCCATGCGCTTTGTTGATAGAGCATTAACGTAAGTGTTGGCGTCAATTCGCGAAAACAACATCTCGCGAAAATGTCTGTGACTTCGTCATTCGCGAAAATATCTGTACGCGAAATAACAGCGTATACAGTACATGTCATGTAGATCATGATAGCACATTTGTACACAGATTTTTGAAGAGATGTACATGTACAATACACTCACCTTTCTTCAGTAGGATTAGCTTGTGTTTCGAAATACAAGCCTAGCAGTGTTTTAGATAATAATAATAAAAAAAAAATGAAAATAGCAAGGAAGAGTGACCACCAGTTCTTGAAAGTCCCTTGTGTGGATGTAAGCCTGTTTTGTTGTAGATCTAAGGGAAACTAGGCATTTTGGATGGGATGTGAGATACTGATCATCAAATCATACTGAAAAGGGTGTCACTTGAAATTGAAATTTAAGTGAACTTGTGGAAAAAAGTAATGAGTACTTTGTACTGTGTTCCTCAGAACAATTGACTTCTCATGGGATGACACCAAATCCATGACCAATATTGAGCCATGCCTGTTTACCAAAGAGAAGTTCAAAATCTTTCTTTGACTATGAATTATAGCTGCAAGCCTTTTTCTCTCCTCTGAGCTGGTGTTCTGTTCACATCGCAACTATTCTTCACAATGTGCAGAGCCACAACATCTGAACTAGAGCTTATGGCACCTATTCAAGTACCAGGTATTCATGGTAAAAGCTATCTATTCCCCAAGATTCTTATGTTAAAATGCTAATACATGATACAGAATCTGTCTATTTTGATTACCACTGGTGCTTGGGAGATGTTTAGCTTTTGTCTTTGTATTACCATAATTTTACACATCATGATATCTTTGAAAGGGTTAAGTCTATTTTTTTTGTGTGTAAGAAAACATTTTTTTTTTTCTTTTTAAAGAGAGCATTGCTTTTCACAATATTAGTAGATTGTAGCATCTTATTTATCAATTTAAAGTAAAATGTATCAATATGGTGCATGATCATGTCATGGTGCCCCTCACTAACTTTTGCAACTGCATTGCTTTAGTTGTTGATATGATAACAACAATGAAATTATAACTTTTACTGCTGCTACTTCTATTACTATTATTGTTTCTACTACTTCGACTGCTGATGATAATACTGATCATGGTTATAATGCTCGTGTGTTTTTGGTTGGGGATATGAGATACGTCATGAAAAAAAAAATGTTCATTGTGTTAGGTTGTGGGCAATTTTATTTCTGTTTCACTGCTTGTCTATATGTGGTTCTTGTCATGTTTTGCTGTAATTCATTATTTACAAATTTGTGTTAACTGATAAATTACTGGGGGGATACAAAGAGTATGACTTTCAATGTGGTTTGATGCAGTTGTTTAGCCGCTGTGCACATTGTGGTTGCTGGAAGTATTCTCTTCCTGAAGTTGACCGGAGTGACTCAGTCATTACAGTGGTATATGATAATGGAGGAGAATCATGTTTGATATCAGCCCTAATGTGACGGAAAAAAAAAAAAGTGCAGAAGAATGACTATAAATTCAAGTATCCTGCTGATTTTCTTGTGTAAATTTCTGAAAGTGATTTAGTTGATTACTTGTACCATGCAGAAGCAATAAAATGAAATTAAATGACATAATCGACAACAAACTATCCATGCCCCTATTCCTAGTATACCCCCCCCCCCCCACACACACACACATAAACATATGTGCAGCTCCTTCTCCATGTCAGATGTGAGGGATTTTTGTTGTTTTTTATCAAACCAATCATGGGTGGGGTCATCAGCACTGCGCAAAACTGTGGTTGTGTGGGAGGCTCCTTAGATGTATCAGTATTCAGCAATCACGTCATGTCCTCATTCAAGAAAGGTTTTGTGTGCCATTCCCCAGTCGATTTGTATTTTTCCAGAAACGAAGTCAGAACCACAACAACAAGCGACTGTTACAGCTATCCTCTTGGATCGCTAGTTTTGCCTGAAACTCTCTGTCCTGATAAATTTGAGAGTAGCCCCATAAACAAGAATCCATGCCAACATTTCTGCTGAAATTATGTTATGGCAATGAGAAATGACATGAAGCCAGGACAGATAAAATGACAGAATGCGTGGGAAAGGGTTAAGGGTAGCCTTACCTTGTGATACATCGTCATCTTCCCTGTGTGGTTAGATGCAGGGAGTTGATAAGTTGTCACTGCCTGTGACCGTAATATGTAGTTGCAGAGTATGTTTGATGGTGTCATCTGACCCCCAGGAGCAGTTTAACTCATCACAAGGTCAGCATTGGGTTTTGTTTTTATGCCTCTGCCACAAAGTGGTGCCGGAGGCATTATGTTTTCGGGTTGTCCTTCCGTCCGTCCGTCCGTACGTACGTCCGTCCGCTTTCGTTTGCGCGATAACTTGAGTAATAGTTACTGGAATTTTACCAAACTTGGTCCAAGTATGAAGTATGATGGGGCAATTGTTTGATTAGATTTTGGGTGAAATCGGCTGAAGGTCAAAGGTCAAGGACAAATCATGAAATTGTATCCGTTTACGCGATAACTCAAGACTGGATGGAGCAAATTTCACCAAACTTTGTTGGAGGATGATGTATGATGGGACAATTACTTGATTAGTTTTTCAGTGAAATCGGACAGAGGTCAAAGGTCAAAGATCAAGGTCAAATCCTAAAATTTATCTGTTTACGTGATAACTCAAAACTGGATAAAGCAGCTTTCACCAAACTTGGTCCAAGCATGATGTATGATGGGACAATTAGTTGAGTAGATTTTAGTGACATTGGGAAGAGGTCAAAGGTCAAAAGGTCAAGGTCAAATGCTACAAATGTTGCAATTTCCCCCATATCTATGCAATGCCCGAAGGTATTTTCTTGAAACTTGGTGTGGACATGTACTACTGCGTAAAGATTCTCCAGATAGAGTTTCATGTCATAAGGTCAAAGGTCAAAAGGTCAAAGGTTAGGTGAAAATGTTGCAATATTACTTTTCTCTCAGATGCTTCAATGTATCTTCGTGGAACTTGGTACATATGCATGTACTGTCTGGCAGGGATTATCTAGGGAATTTAGGGGTCATGGGTCAATAATCAGGGGTCAAAGGTCAAGGTCAACTCCTCAAAATTTTACTATTTCCCTCATATACTTCTATATGCAATGCTTGCATTATTAGTTTCAAAACTTAATACATGCATTACCTAATGGAGATTCTCCGGGAAATTTCCAGCCAGAAGGTCAAAGGTTAAGGGTCAAAGGCCAGGTTTCAATGCCCCTCCCCCCAAAAAAAAAAACTATTTTGTACCGTAATCACACTCTTTCCTCGTACCTTAGAAATTACTCATTACATAAACTTTCCCAAAATTCCCCAAATATGTGTACCTGCACTCTTAGAAAATTATAGCAAACCCAGTTCAAGACATTTCTGACAAACCTGTCATTTCAATATTTTGCCAGTTATTTGAAACTGTCATGGATCACACATTGCGAAGACATTGTACTATACGCCTATTGGGAGAATCATGCATTATGGCGGAGGCATCAGTCGCCATAGCGACATTTCTAGTTGTTCTTTTAAATAGGTGATGACTGGCTGTATGCTTCTTAAGATTACCTTTTGTTTGGTTGTAACATATTTTTGGGGCTGAAAATTCATCATACATTGCAGCATTCGTAAATTCTGTAAAGAAGTGCTGACAAATTGGCAGATACTTTCAGATAAAATACAAATATTTTTGAATGAATGTGAATATGATATGACTGTCATGGTGATTGACTAGTCAAGGATGAATGCAACTTTGAAATTATTTGTTTATGACCCTATCTAATCATAAAGGAATGTATCGGTGATGATGATAATGACTGACTTGGCCCCCAATGTCTCAGCCATTAAGTACAAAGCTATACCCTTTTCACTCCTATGTGACCTAGCTTGTACCCTAATCACGAAAATGTAAACATCGCAAATTACTTGTGCTTTTCAGCCATTGAAAGTGACTTTGTTAACAATCAGGAACTTGCTCTATTAGGAGACCTTTACTAAATCTCCCCTGTGAGTATTACATGGCCATGACTTGGCTGGCACAGACAGACTTTGTTTCAATGTGTGTGCTGGCACAACTTTTCTCCACGGGGCCCCACTTGTAAAACATTCCAGTAGCACGAAACCTAAACAGGAAAGACCCAACTAATTAGGAAATGTCCTAATAAACTGTCTGCAGTAATTTGCCTTGATGTGTGTGTGTGTGTGTGTGTGTGTGTGTGTGTGTGTGTGTGTGTGTATGTGTACGTGTGTGTGTGGGGGGGGGGGAGGGGGTTGTATACATGAACTAAGGCAACTTGTTTGCACTGGCAGGCAGTGCCGATGAGCCAAATCTATTTTTCCCCTCTCTGTACTACCCCATCTTACTTAGCCTTCCTGTCCAGCTTCTACCAGAATTTCCGTCAAGGGATATTGCTCCCAAATAGGCGCTGAAAGCCAGCAGTTCTCTTCCTGTCAAAAATCAGAGCATGGATTGCGGCAAGAGTGTCTTGTTTGCCGAGAATAGTCTCCTGTAGGGAAGGGGCCGAGTCATTGTCTCACGGGCTGCCATCATCAAAACAAAGCATGGGAAAGACCCCCCCCCCCCCCCCCCGAACAAATAAAGCTAGATGCCCACATGAAGGTGCCACATCATGTTTTCATGTTTTGCTGCTTGCATTTGTTTTGTTTTGTTTTGTTTTGTATTTAATTTCTATTGCTGGCAGGGAAGTACAAAGCCCTGAGAATGGGAATTTGATAAATGCAAGAGTATGCAGTGATAAAACAATGATAATGGATCATGAAAGTTTATGGGAATGAAAGGAATTTGGGGATGTGATAGAGAAAGAGAGATGAAGGAATTTATTGTGGCTTAAACTGTGGTCTCATAACCATACTAGAACTGTGTTTAATTATCAAGAATGAGTGTATTCAGCAAGTCTTGATTACTTGGATGACACAAGTGTGAGCAGGCCATGGCTGCCAAGACAGAACAAACCGATGATAAAATATGTTATGAAAAATAATCTATTCTTGCCTGTTTGATTTTGACAGCCTCATGATGTATATTCCCCAGTTTTTGTAGAATTGCTATTTTCCCATTGATATGTCCTCTCCCTGAAGAGCTTTGCTTACCTTGCTTCTTACAATACAAAGGCAATAAGGAATTATATTTTGCAATTATGTGTAAATAGTATCCTTGACAAACTATCCTTGTCAAACAATAATGAGGTCATTTTTTCTTTTGTCCTCTCAGAACTGTATGAACTACAATATGTATGTAGACACACAACTAAAATGCCTCAGATATTTAGAGAACCTTTGAGGCATTTCACTTTGGCATGTAAGCCAAAGTAGTCATGCGTACGTGGATACATGAAAAGATATGAACATTAAATAGCCAATAAAGAAATATATACATATACATATACATATATGTATTTTTTTTTTCATTTATTGTTATAACTCTATAAGTGGGCAGATTTGTGTAAAGGTAATGAAAGGAGATGTGCTGTTATGAGAGGGCTTTAGCTCCATCATATGCCAATTGAAATGTTGGTAAATGAAACTTCAAGTAGGACTGTCCAAGATTGTTATCATCTTTAATTTTTTTTTATGGAATCTTCAATGATGTCTCAACAAAGCAATGGACAAAATTGTCACTCACTTTCCAAGGCAGTATGAAGAGTAGAATGTGTGTGTTTACACTCCCCCCCCCCCATGTTCACAACAAAGATGGTGGTTTTCTGTTTCATCATGGATTATGAAAGTGGTAAAACATTCATTTCAGCAAATTGTTACATGTTTTATCATGACTGAATATTTGTTTCTGTCAGTGTTCTGTCCAGACATAGAATAACTGGACAGGGAAGAATATTTGAATGCTGATTGACACATAGCTGGCCGTAAAGCAGGCCAACAGAAAATCAGATTAAAGTATGTTTTTAGCCAGTAGGTCAGGTTGTTAGTATGAGAGGTTTAGCCAGAACCCGGACCCATGGATGTTCATCATGGATACATGTAGAACTGTCCACTTACAAAATAATCTCTCTCATAATCTAGCTGCCACCCACTCATATGGAATATTAAAGTTCCTTATCACACCGAAGTTGGTCCATCTAGTTAGATATCACCTGGTCTCAACAGTAAATGGCCATTCTTTGGTTGGCCGTTTGGGTAAGATATATTGCCTGAGAGTATAAGTACTTGAGGTCTTCCGGTCTGCTGTGTGCTCCCCTCTTTTTAATTTGTGATATATTGCATGGTTAAGAGACTCATTTGCTCATAGATTATTTGCTAATTGCCTGCAAGGCTGTGATGATCGTACACAAATGATACAGGTGACCTTTTTTTTTTGGGGGGGGGGGGGAGGGTTGTGAGTACAGTATCTGTGTGAGGATAATATAATTTTTTTATGAAAGAAAAGCCACTCCTGTTTACTTTGCAATTTCAGTAGATAAAATCATTACTTGCCAATACTGTAATGCCCTCCTTTGAATTATTTTTATACACTTTATTCTACAAGTCCTGCAAGTTTTAGGTGTCAGTCAGCTTTACTCCAGTATTTGTTCAGATTTTCCACTGAATGTTTATATGATTTCAGTGCAAGGGTATAATAACGCCGGAAAATCTAACATTTAGACCCAAAAAAAAAAAAAAAAAAAAATGGAGATTAATTGTGGAGGCAAATTTCACATGAAGTAAAATCTAAATTTCACATCATGTCTGTGGTGATATCTTGCAACATTGCTGGACTAATTACTGAGCACTGATTTTGGGCATTTGTCTGACTGTGTAGTGTTTAGAAAGGTACAAATGCTATCACTGTCACTGCAAGATTTAAGGACCAATTTAGTCTTATAGAGGAGTTAATCATTAGTATATGAATCCATTATGCTGCTTTGATAACATTTTAATAAAAGAAGTTTGATAAGTCCAGCACGTTGATGTGGAAGCAGGCAATTGAGATAATAGATAGAGGTTTCCTTTTCTCCTATTTAGTGGAAGTTGGGATAGGATGGGATGGGTTGGCATCTCTCTGCAGTTAATGAAGGTTATTGCCAATGGCTACTGATTAGATCATATTTAATAGATCTCCCTCCCTACTGCAGATGACATAGGGCAGTAGTAATTGGTCCATTATTAACCCTTCCACTGGAGCGTGCGGACGGAGGGGAAGAAGAGGGGGAGTTTTCGTGGACTGCACACACAACTGGACAACAGTGCGGGACAAGCGAGATTCACAGGCAGTGTCTGATTCACATTGTCTGTCACCCCTTGTGGTCGTAAGCAAGCCATCCATGAACATTCCAGTTGCGTCTCACCGCTAGGTGTGATGCATACATACTGGAGAGGGTCCCTTTGTCTGTGCGGCTGAGTACATCATCAGTTTGCAGGATCAGTGGTTTATGTGGAGCGTGAAAAGTGAAAGACTATTGTCCTGCTCTTCCCCTGGTCCAGGAGAGAGCTATCAGATTTGGATTGGTAGGTCAACCGCATGATGTGTAAAAGACTCCCCGATGATCTCAAAGACCCATCCTCTGTGTGCTGTTGGTATTCTTTTCATGGGTCAACTAATACCCACTGGACCACTTTGATATTTGAATAGTCCGTGTTGTCACCTTGGTTTGTAAAGTAATCCTGACCCATCTTATCCCACCCCCGTATATAGTTCAGTGCAGTAAGTAAATGGAGCTCTGTGAAGTGGGTATAATAATAATAATAATAAACCATATTTATATGGCGCATATCACAAAAATAGATTAATGTCTCTATGCGCATTGAAGGAAAAAGGAACTAATAAATAGAAATAAGGAAAATAGACATGTGTGAGAGAGAGAGGAGGCAAAACAAGATGAAAAGTGACAGAGCTGTGATAAACATTGCTTAGTTTTAAACCTGGTCCACGGACATGTTAAAGAGATATGTTTTCAACAAACGTTTAAAATCATGTACTGTATGACGTAGAAAAACAAATAATAAAATTATCTGTAGTCCAACTTGTCCCACAGGAAGAATTTTTTGATCTGAAAAAGGTTTGACATCGATTTCCAAAAGCCTTTTGAAAAAGCAAAATACCTAATTTTAATGATCATTCAAGATATCAGCTATATGCATATAAGGAGTTTTATAATGTTATGATAATGTATAAATGCACTAAGAAACCCCCATCTTAATCATGCATTCTATGTGAATGCAAAACGAAGTGATATTTAGTGGACAGAGCTGGCAGTTTTATATCTCATAATACTCATAGGTACATATCCTGTACATTTTTTAACACGAAAGATTTTGCTCAAGTTTCCACTACTGTCGGCATCAATTTTACCCCATGTAATCAAGCAAATAATCTTACATGAAATTTGTGTAGCATTGTTCTTGCACTGAATCAGTTTGGGTTTACTTGATAAACTGAACACATGGTCCACATTCTAGAATGCCCCAATGATTTAAACTATACTCCAAACCATCTCAGAGTGCTGTTTCCGGAGCCTTCTTTTGCTGGTGTTGGAAGCTAATAACGTACATTAGTTTTACCAAAATGATTTGCCCTTCATTGATTAAAATACCCACACAGCTAATACATGCAGTGGAGCTTTAAAAGCCGCTGCTGCTCGTTCGCTGTATATCATCCCCTCTCTCTCCCCTCAGGAGCCAGGCTCTGTGTATCACTCCAGTGGAGGATGAGCACAACTGAGAAGCCAATTCCAAAGCCGTTGAGTGAAGGGGTGTGCCATGACCTGAAACACCACTGACAGTACTGTTGGCATGATGAGCCCTACAGTTCCAAGAAGATTGGTTGGGGAGGGGGGGGGGGGGGGATGGAGGAGCATTTGAGATGAGGAGGGGAGGGACAGGAGGGATGCTGTGCTTGTTTTTGATTTATCACATGGGTCTGCTTGTGAAATTTTAATGGAATTTTTCCCCCTTTTTTTTTTTTTGCATAATGAATTCTCCAGTCTCCCAACATTGCAACCACTTGGATTTGTGGAATGGGTCGGCCGTATCTGCCTTTATATGATACAAAGCTTTATTGATGGCTGTTGGCTATGTGCTAATACAATGTAGCTTGTAAAGTTTTCATTTAGTGTCATATTTGAAAGCTTTATGTAAAATTATATCATTTACCTATTCTCAGATGTATAGGTGTTATCCTAATGAGTGAGCATCTGAAAATCTTTATGCTGTGAGTATAGTGATAGCTCTGTGGACTACTACTTGAATAATCTTTCATTCATGTAGGAATTGTGTACTCTGTAGAAATTACAATGATGAGTCATTTTAGATTAAAGGGTGTATGAAAGGAATGCTAGATGTCTGTCAGCGTACTGTGCTTCGTTTGTGTGCACAGGAAGGAATATCTATGGTTTCATCGAAGAAGGTACTGAATAAATCACCAGCTCAGCCTGCTTCAGTGCGGCCTCAAGAAGAAGAAGAAGAAAAAAAAAAAAGCAAACGACATGGATGCCTACAGCTTAGGTCACACATGAGGACATGCTAGAATACTGATCAATCCATGTGTGTGTCAGTAAGCATGCCAAAGAATTCAAAACCAGCATTCCAGTCATTTCTACATTTGAAGGCCTTTTTCTTTGTAGGTTTTCCTCATCTTGCTAGTCATGTCGATGTCCTTTTGCTCTTTGGCAAATTCAGTGGTTGTGAGAATGGTGAAAATAGAATTGTCCGACAGCTTTAGAGTGGGTTATACATGATTTCAGTGCGGGCAGAGTGTATTCAATAAGCAGCTGGCATTGGGCAAATCAAGACAGAGGTGGATGGGGTGAGGGGGGGGGGGAGGGGAAGGGGTGGGGGCGTTGGCTAGGGTATTGATGCAGCGTTGTATTTTTGGGGATGCAGGTCACATACATTTAGGCAATCAATGCAGTCTGGCAGTCTGTTCATTATTTCTGTGTGGGGATGTGCGGCCGTCCTGTGCTCATCATTATACAGCTCCCACTGCAATAAGTCTGTCCCCTGCGTTAGTCTCTTTAGCCTCCAGGTGCAGACTCTGTGGCTGTCTCCACTGAGGAAAAACAGTGAAGTCAGCTGATGAGATATTTATCCACTGTGTATAGAATATGAGATTATGTAATTTTACTTTCAGTGTGTCCCCATTCCATCACAGACCTTTAGGGCTACTCTCTTCTGGGAAAGCATGTCTAAAAAACAATAACATGACACCCGAGCAGATTCTAGTCTGGATACAGATGTGGTACATGTACATGTGTTTGGGTACACAAGTATGTGTGTGTTAATGTAAAAATATGTTTGGACACTATCTGTTTGTTGCATGTATGACTATAATCACCATCATACCTTTCATGCGTTTGTTTCAGAGGGCTACAGTGTAGGTAACAATTCCCATATTAAAGACATTGTTTTGAAAAGAGTTGAAACCGCTTCGCAATCAATGCCCATGATTGTGACGTAGGCCTTTATATGTTCAGACATTAATAACAAATCACACTTTTGCGCAGTCTTTCTGATACATTGGCCCCATGTAATATGTGTATTTTATATGACATATCCCCCTCCCCCAGCGAATTGTATGTAGGTATTCAGTGTCAGACAATACAGTTATCATCACCATGCTACTGTATTGTCTAGCAAGAGAGCATGCCAGTATAGGAGTGGGGGGGGGGGGGGGTGAGTGAGCGTGTTACCATTTTAGGTATACAGCAAAGTCAAGGTGATTTATTATACTTCAATTGGATATATAGCTCTTATCAGAATCAAATTTTTCAGTCCAGGGTGGTTGCTTTCGTCATACTCGTGGCCTTGAAATTGTGCGCGGGCCCAGTGTCATCAGCAGACTGTCTCGGCCAAATGCTCCACTGTCGAGGCAGCCTTCCTCCTGCATAATGCCTTTTGCTGCGCTCTGTGCGCTCTCGCACATCAAATGCAAGCTTGTGGCGCTGGCAGCACGGACTGGTTGCAAATTTGGGGTCCTGTTAGCCCCTCTCCATCAGATGCCAGATCCAATTCCCCTCCTCGTTGGTTTTCTCCCGCCTGCCCCCCAGAGCACTCATGGCCGCCCCCAAGAGGCAAACCTCCCTATCTTCTCACCCTGCCAACTCTGTTGCAAATGCATGAAGGCTTGTATGTCTTGCGCACATTCCTCACTTCTCGTATTCAGTCCAGGCCACACGGCTCCTGTGCACCGGGCCGTCATGCACACTCAAACAAGCCAGCCCGGGCAGGATATTAGTCAAAGCTATACAGTGGACAGGGATTAAGATATTACGTTTCCACTATTTTGGTCCAAAGTGTGTATTTTTTATCCCCGTCAGGTGTTGGGAGTGATGACCATACATGTGTGTGTATACACACATGAGAAAGTATTGGGTGAAAAGGCAGATTAAGTTATTGAAATGATGTTTAAAATAACAAAGGAGAGAGAGAGAAAGGAGGGATCTGGGAGAGCATCGTCTAACAAAAACTGTGCAAAAGAAACACTGTGCGCCATAGTAATTCCCTGTCCGTAGGTTTGTCTGTTAAATTTGTGCACATTTGACTCTAAGCACAGAAAGAGTTGAACACTTGAACACAGTTGAGGCAAAATTATTATGATTCCTTGATATGCAGGCCTGGTTTGTTTTTTGTTTGTAGCAATTGCCTTGTGTGACGATATTCAAGTTTACATATGCCACTGAACATTTGCTGGGTGGATTTTATTTGTAGAACAGTAAGCCGTCACTGTAATGACTGATGGCAACCAGTGGAAAGAAACACACTTTGTGTTGAAATTGAAGCTAAACTTTGGATCTCAATACAAAATATTTACCTCCAATTTTAGTTGCATATTTCCAATACAGATGAGCCTCTACTCTAACACTTTGTGTTTTTTAGATTGCTGATTTTTCTCAACTGCTCTTGCCACGCTCAGCCACTCAGCTGTCTTTACAGACACAGTCTGCTGTGCCTCATTACTTCCTAACCTGCATGTTGATGGAATGTGTCTTGATAATGTATTACCCAGTCCACATAGTATTCTCAAGGGAGGGAAGGTTATCTCATTAATGCCTGTAGATGATGAATATACTTGAGGATGGAGATAATTACTCCCTGATTTGGCAATCGGCTGTGAATTTCTCATGTGACGACGTACATTTTCCAGAATTAATTTGATTCAACGATTCCATTTGATTACTATTAACAGTGCTCATTGCTGATGTATGAAAGCAGTTTGTGGAAAAAAAAAGAAGAAATCTTAGCACATTCAATTACAAATGCATGATATAGAATTAAAAAAGAAGGAAATCAGCCAAAAATGTTCTAGCCATTCTTTCACATGACTAATTCTGAAGTGCAATGTTGCTCCTTGTGAGAAGCTATTTGGATGCCATAATCGTTTCATTGAAGACAGCAGAAAAACAGAACCCAAAAGCGAATGTGGAGAGAAATGGCAATGAAGCCGAAAATGATCACATCACCATGGTAATCAGTGATGCACATACTATATATTCATAAGGAGAACAAGGTTATCCCTGATGCCTTGGAATTTTTTTTTTTTTACTCCTCCGCCGCTGTTATCATTACGATGATCGGTCTGTAGCTGAAATTGGTGCGTGCAAGAGCTCTTTCCCTACACATAATGTCACAGCATGAGGCCATTTTATAAAGGGCACCAGTTGAATAAATTACAACTAAATGCTCTGTCAAAGACCAGCTCTGTGAAAAGTTCTTAGTCAGGATGGCTTACATGCATGCATGATGCATTTTGATAGTTAAAGGTGTGGAGTAAAATGTTCATTGGGAAAACATTTCTTGCATTGATTCATTTAAAAAAAAAAAAAAACTTTTTTGATAAGAAACATTTTTCTATGAAGGTGTTCCAGATTTTTGTAAAAGACAGTCACACTAGAATTTATTATTGTTATGTAACCATGCTTGTCGCCATTTCTTGCAGAAATTTTACTGAAGAGTTTTGACTTGCAGAGATTGATACAAGCAGTGGATATCTGGAAAGAAATCTTTGAGCACTTTTTTGCAGCATTTAGCACGGCAACTGCACTAATATGAATTTGTGAATTATTTGTGGTATGTGTGATATTTAATTTGTATTATCCTCAACCTTGGGCTTTACCTTGATGACTGAATATCTATTTTACAATACCCTCCCCCAAGAAAACAAAGAAGTACATTGTAATAATACTGTACCTGCTGTGTGCGCTAGTTTTTAGAGGAAAAGCAAGTGAGATTTTAGTGCCATGGAAATGGCGCTACAGTGTAATGAAATAAAATCATGACCTGCACACTGTATTTGATGGTTGTAATTGTAGCTGGCCACATGAGGCTTAAGGTTATGAATAAGTAGGACTAATGTCATCACTGTATGTTGTTATCCGTCAGGTATTATTTGCACATTTAATTTATAGCATGTAAGATTGGTCAGAAACATGCCTACGTGTACACTGTATAATTGGCAGAAAGGCCTGAAATCTGAATGTGAGGAGAATGCTTTTCTTCTGCATTGATTGACTTCCCACGGTTTATCTTCATGCTATTTTCATTTTTAGTGTTCATCATAATTTGGTAATATGATCTTTGTTCTTTTCATTTTTTCTCCTGCCTACCATCAGCAATTATCCAGGCACCAGAGGTGGCATGCATTCCTCTGTCAAGCAAATTAATACCCTGTCAGACAAATATGACATAGCTATGGAGTTCGTATCAAGCCTGACTGTAACACTGTATGCAGTCTGCATCCTGAACAAACAGAAAGAGTAGACATGTAGTTGTCCACACTGTAGTTTGCCTTTGGACAGCTGGGAAATGTGATGACACTCTAAGAATCATGTAGAGTCAATCTTGTATTAGTGGCCACCTGTGTCTAGTGGCCATGTGAGGCTGCTGCAAACTCCTTGCTGAAAACGTACAGACCTTGTGTACATTGCCCACTGGTCTGAAATGCTGGCAGTCGCTTGAGGTTCCAGGGTGAACCATATCTGTCCAGTATGCAGATTCTATTATTTCTCTCATTTATCTACTTATCACACATTAATATACAGTTTTTTGAAGGCTGTCATGACTCCAGTTAAAAAAACAAAAACAAGAACGAATCATTTTGTTTCCACATATTTTTCTTTTCTTTCTTTTTTTTTCTTGAGATAGACATGATCTGTAACATGTTGTAAGCGTTTTACATTCTTTTTGTTAGCATCTGTCAACAGTGGCCACCTGCCTGCAGAGGCCTCACCCTCAGCTTTTTTTTTTTATCTCCCTGAGTGGTTGTCTTACACCGTGATATACTGTAAAACCAGAAACATTTGCGACATGAAACTTTCACAAATTGCCAATATTGTGAAAAACAGTACGAATATATTGCATTTACTGGATTGTGTAGATGAAAACTTTTGCCTGCATTTCCCTATTGCGAATCTTGGCTCCTTGCGAATTCACAGAAGTTTCATGCATGCAATAGTTTCTGGTTTTGCAGTAGATTGGTAGACTGTAGATTTGAAAGTTGTGCCAGAATAGTGCAGTTACCAGTTCAGACAAACTTTTGATGACACTGTAGGACTCGGTCAGACATAATTGATAGAGATTAATATCTTTCCCTCAGTTTCGGTTATGAGTTGCCCTTGAAGTTTTGATCTGGTATTGATATCACATTACACGTCTGTAGGGTTCGTTAATGATGTGACTGGTACTCACTAACAGTGCTTTCTTTTTTTATCTTGTCTGTGCAAGTTTGAAATAAAGACGATGTAATCTTAAACATAATTGCTGTATTGGACCTGACAAATGCTAATATGGCACCAATTACGTGAAATTAAATTTGTCATTCCTTTTTCGAATGTTGCCTGTCCAGAATGAGACATGATTTGTATCATTCGCCTCATTTATAAGTTGCAGTTATTAGTACCCATGAGTGCACTGATGTTGGGAGAGATTTCAGGAACGAGGCAACATTGGCCTGTAGCCACTGATGGAGTGTGTGCTCACTTTCAGGAAGTGAGCGGCAATCCCCTGGATTTTTCCCCCTTTTCCTGTGTGCACATAGCCCACTCCTGATAACTTCTGGTGCACCAGAAATAGTGCAGTGAAAAGTTGCAGAATGAGGATCTTTGGCTCATTATTTGCTGCTGTGGAAAGCCGGTGGAAAATCCTGATAAACTAATTCCCGACGCCGGCACAGCATGTTTGAACTTTTCCATCACCCTCCAGTGCTGCATCCTCTCGTAATATGAGAGTATTTGGGAAGGGGATGTGGAAGGGGTTAATACAGCGTACCTCCTACACATGAATGACCTTTTCCCAACTTACAGTTTGTAAGTGTTAACTCATTTCAGGTGAACCCCAAGTTGGACTGATGGCAACAGATATTATCCATTATAAGTTACTATTAACTCAAAACAAATCAAGCAAATAAATATCCCACCTAAAAAGTGCAACAAAGCAAAAACAAAACAAAACAAAACACAAAACAAAACACAAAACAAAACAAACTACAAGCATTTATATTATCTCTGCCATGTTTCACTGCTATTTCATCCCTCGTCATTTTTCTGTTGGAATCTGTGATGACAAGCAGCAAGTGTTTGTCGATGCTGCTACGTGGGATACAGCCTTTAAATGTGGGAAAGTGGGAGGTGGAGGCACCAACATTAGACACAAGTGCCCCAGGGCAAGCTCACATGTATGGGTGAATGTAATGGTCCAAGTGTATTGCATGATGTAGGGCCCTGATAGAGTACTAAAGTATGGCTCAGTTAAGTGGGTGTGAATCGTAGTCTTGAAGCTCATTTCTCGTCATTGCAGTTCTGTGGATCGAAGTCGTGAAGCTCCATAATCATCAGAGTAGTTCTGTAATTCCCCATGCATGGCTTTCCAATGCAAGCTTCCCAATGCAAGGGAAATGAAACCCAAATATACATGTGGATTGGGTGAATGCAGCAGTATTATTAGTAAAACACATTAGAGAAAGTTCGAGGAAAATTGGCCGATCCCATCAAAAGTTATGCATTTTTAAAGTGTTGGTAACCCCATCCCTGGATGAGAAGACCACTGCAGTTTGTGACATCACATACGGAAAATGATAAAAAGAAAATATGAAGAAAATTCAACATATTTTCTTTTCCTAGCACAATTGAAGAGTACTTTACCTCCCCTTTCAGAAGGCAGGGGGAATAAGATTACCCTTAGCATCTGTCAGTAACAAGTTATGGTAATGTGTGCTGGTACTTTTCCTAGAAAAGGAAATTGTGTTGGAATTCTCTTTGTATTTTCTTTATATTGTTTCCCATGTGTGATGCCATGAAATGTCATAGTCTTCTCATACAGCGATTGCGGCACCAAAGCTTTACAGATTTGAAATGTTTGAAAAATTTTGAAAAGTTTGTCCAATATTCCTCAACACAAGCACACACACTTACACAACACACACGTAAATGCAAATATCAAGCAATCCAAGTAAATCAATTAACAGCATTATTTTTGCTTTTGAAACTGTTTGCTGTTGCTTGGATATGCCAGTTTTGTCTGGCTTCCATTTTACAGAATAGATAAAATGAAAACATTGTTGTAAACACTAAATGAAGACTTGAAATCTTTCTGAAAAAGCCTTGAAGTGTGCCTATTCCTGGAAACATGCCAAAATCTTACTCTTGTCATCTTTCTATCTTTTCTGTAGGTATTTGATCCAGGAGCTGCTGAAGCATGAGTTCTTCGAAGACACCGCCTTTCGGGTGGAGATCGTACACGATGACGATGGCACAGACCAAATCCAATTCATCATGCGTGTGGAGGACCCCAAAAAGAGGAGGGACAAGCATCGAGACAATGAGGCGCTGCAGTTTGACATCGACTTGCAGAAGGATGACCCGGAGCAAGTGGCCAAGGAGATAGTACGTATTGTTGTCAAATTGTATGCTTTGCTGTCCAAGTGTTCACATTTGTGTGGTCTTGGCCACCTTTTGCTACGTTAATACCATGTTCTCCGTGCCCACAGCAGTCACTTTTCAGACCGCTGTGGACAAAACGGGATGAATGTGAGACAATACGGGCAAAGTGACAGGCCATGATTGCTGTGGATGCCCTGTCAGATTTTTAAACTGTCCAAAAATTGGCCACGGCAGTCGTGGTGCTGATGAGAAACCTTGTCTGTCGTAATAAAACGGAGATAGAGATGGAGTAAATAGAGATCAATTTTTGAAGAGTTGCCACTTTAGAACACCAGCCCGTACAAAAAGCTGTTTGAATGGGAATGCAGTACATGTTAATCAAAGATGCATCATGGGTTGATGGACTGATTACTCATGAATGTAAGAGGGAGCATTTCTGCATCATGATCAAGTTGTCTTTAATGAATGGAGTAAATTCAAATAAACAAAATGGTGGAGGTTACAGCATAATCAAGCCTAAAAAAATTATTAGATTTAAAGTTGCATTGTTATTCACACAAATAGTGACATTAGTTTCCTGTTTTGGCATTGCACCCTATGATAACTTTCATTGCCTGGTCCTCTGCAGAGGACTAAAGCTGCTGTGTCCAGTCCCTTGCTAATGAGCATTAGATTAGGCCTACCTCACTAGTGGCCATTGAAGAGAAATCATAGCTCAACTATGTAAGATTTTTTTTTTCTTTTTAAGTTGTAGAAATTGTAAAAATTGGTATAAATGAAAATGTATTTGCTATGAACATAGTGATGATGATCATGAAGTTGATTCTGACATTGAATAGTAGTGAGAGTAGAAGTAGAGTACTGAAGATTACAGTGATTGAAGGGTGAGTGAGAATGCAGAGTTTTGAGAGAAAGGGAGGGAATGTGAAATGCAGTGGGTATGGAAAGGTCAAGAATGGATGAAACCCTAGGAATGGCAGGAATCCGAATTCTGGGTGTAAAACATGATTTATGGAGGCTGCAAGATGATGTGGGAGAAGTGTGTGTATACATTTCTAGACATCATGCCACCAAAGTGCAACGTTGTTGGGGGCTTGGATGTGTCACGGAATGTATGCCGCACACTCTGGAAAAAAGAGATGCCAGGCTCTGGGGCTTTACTATAGGTGCAAGAGCTGGAGCAACCTGAAACCATGTGGAGAGGCTGTGATGTGTGAGAGTGAGCTCTGGTATAGCTCCTGAATGACACAGCCTTCCTATTTGGGAAGCTAGGGGATGCAAGAACAATTTGGACCCCCGACAGAGCCTTTACGAAATCACAGGGACTGTGGTGTTAAAAGCAATCTGACCCATTTAAGCGTTCCTGGGAGAGTTTTTGGCCGAGTGAAGGTATAGCCAGACTGTAATACCCTTACTAAACTGATGCCTAACTGCTCAATGCAGTCTGTAGTCTTGAATCCAGACCCATACCAGCTAATGCGAGCAAGCATACACCATTATCATATGCCCCCCCCCCCCCCATCAAGAAGCAAGTGCCATGCCAAAAATTGACATTTCAGCATTTTAGTTCATCATTTAATGTTTGAGTTTGAAATATTGGCTGCCTTTCATCACTTTGGAAATATTTCCTTGGATCAGTGGGTGCAGATGTGGGCCAGGCAAACCTTGCGGAAAACATTTCTGCCGGCTTTCAAACTTTTTCATTTTTGCAGTCAGATATCAGAGTGTCATGTGTTTATCTGGATATGTTTAAAAATAACTGATTAGTGTCAATTCAAACTATATGGACACAGACACTCTTCCTCATTGATATTTTCGCAGCAGCACTGTGGTGAAAGTGATATATGGCAAATAGGAGCATCAAACTCGAGATCTGATCGCCGTGTATGCACCCAGTCTCTGGATTTCCTCTAATTAAGAGAGGGGGGTAGTGCGAAGCTATAGATTACCGAATCAATCTTCTAATTGAAAGTCCCCTGATTGACTGATGGCCATGAGTGTGTGGAAGGGAATAGGCACTACAGCTAATCCTCGGGCCAGACAAAAGAATCATGCATCATGATCCTGGCTATCAGTTTTTGTTTTGTTTATTTCATTTCTCTTTTTTTTTTCCACTCATGTATCTTGTTATAGCGGGACAGATGCTCTGCTGAAAGTGTGTTTGGTCATGTGATCTTTGCTCAGGTCACAATGCACTGTCCCTGTGTGTATTTATTGTTTTGTGTAAAGGGACATCTGTTTTGATGAGCAAGCCCTTACTCACTGCTCAAAGCTCTGCAACCTTGTGTTGTAAAAATAGAAAACATTGCTTACAAATGTACTTCAGTATGGGGTATAGCAAGATTAGCCAGCCATATTGGTTTCATGTTGAATGGTTTAGTTCTTCAGCAAAAGCGCAGCATACATTCGTGGTATTCATCAAAGTCAAATGAATATTCCTCTCTTTTTTAATTCTATGGTGTGGGGCAGTGTAATGGTACAAAATGCTCTAGAAAAGCAGTTTTTTTATAAGATTTTAGTATAATAAACACAAACAATATTGTGAGAATGCTGTATCACAGTAGATCAAGTGTTTGTTTCAGCGGAAAAATAATGCTATACTCTCTCTGTTATCAGTATACGTACTACATCAGGCTAGCAAGGTAACTTTTGATAGAAAACTGCTGGTCTTGAGGACTTCGTTATAACAGGAGTCGCCTGAAGCACACCTGACTTGCAGTTTGCATCTCCGTCCTTTCACACGATCTGATGTACCTTTTCGCCTTTCATTGAATTATGTATTAAAGCCACAAAAAAAAACCAACAACTTAGGAAGACTGTGATTATAATTCCCCAAAACTTCGTGTATATGACCTACACTAGGCACTCCTAAATTGGAATCTCATAGATTGTATTGACAACTTCCATCCATTGCACAGGGCATCATGGATAAACACCTGCAGAGGAATGGGGGTATTAGGGGTCTGAAAGAGACCTTCTGGTCTAAAGGTGACCTGATTTGCAAGTGAAATGTTGGCTGGAGGGATGGAGAAGAGAAGGAGGGCAGGAGTGTGTTTGTCCTCCGGACCGAGGTCACTTTTCGGTCAATACTCTTGGGCTACACATGTAGGTCAAGTGCTGTGTCTGATTCTTAAAGTCGCACACCCATGGCATGTTCATGTGTAGCAAATGGTTGTTCTTCTGAAATCAGTTTCACAGATCAGTTTTGATCACGAGCTGGAAATGTCCGTTGCTCGACAGCCCCCACGCATGCATGCACGAGAAATCCTTCCCCTCCCCGGCACGAATTCCGTGGGTAGCATCTGCTAAGGTGTTCAATTAATGCGCTGTAGGAAGAGGACAATAGCCCAATTTAGATCCTGCTGCCAATAGCGACGACTGATGAGCTGGAGACAACCCTCCTCCCTCGCCTCTCTCGCTCTTTCAAGTAAGGAATAACAGCATCCTTGTGTCACTTCCTGGACTATGATGAGGTAGCTTTCGTCACCCTTACAGTATTTTCATAGAGTCTCAAAGATTTAAAAAAAAAAAAAAGTGGCAAAGAAATGAGGGGGAGGGGAAGATAGTGGTGGAAGTAAGGGAAATCTGTTACCTCGGCTAAATCTAAATATGGGAAATGATTTCATGGGGAATAATCACGCACATTGCGCTTTAGTTGGCCTGGTGGAGGAACATGCAGTTTGCTGGTACATGAATGTCAAGCTAGATTTGTAGAGCTGTTTCAAATTACAGGGGCTTGTCTGTAGAGTGCATTTCCAATGAGAAGATTAAAGTGATGGAAGGAGGGGGAAGGAAGGAAGGGGGGGTGGGGGTATCAGCAGCCAGGTGCGTGCTGACTTTCAGGGGAGGGAATGTCAAGAGAATGTTCATGCTGAAGGGTTTGGAATGTTGATGAAGGATGCTCCCAAGTCCTGAGATGCGGCTGAGTGATTTATTACACTCCCCGAAATAGAATTTCTGCCGGGAGTTTAAGCCATTCTCATATTTTTTTTTTTTTGCGACAGCCGAACGAACATCTATCACATCAATGGGCTTGTCCAAGCCAACCGCTGCACAGGGTGTGCCTGGTTATATCATTGTACAGCTCTACACACACTTACACACTTCAGATATGATTGCACAAGGCTCATTCTGCTGACACGAGTGTAGACATAGATACATAGTAGTGTACTGGTAAACATGTAGGAACATTCTAAGTCACCTTGGCCTTTATAGGGGCCTTTGTCCACATACACTGCTCATGTGATATATACAGCCATATGATGACTATTAAAGATACGCGTTTGGTTGGGTTCCAGAGCAAAGCCAAGTTTTATATTAAAAATGTGCCGTCTTTGCCAGAGACAAACGTGCCATGAATTTTTTTTATACAAAAACAAACAAACAAAGGTTTTAGTTTTTTCTTACATGGTTGCCATTTTCTGCAGCTTCAGTTCAGATCAGACATCATGCAAGTATTAGTTCAAATCACTGCCAATTTGGTGACTCATATTAGGGAAAAAAGATAATGCCATCCAAAATCACGTCATAAAGTCTATTAAATCTCTTTCCCATATGCCCATGTATAGGAGGTGGCCCATACAGTCCCACTCATATCAAGACAATTACCCCTATACTCAGTATTGGTTAGTGATAGGGTAAGAGTAAAGAGGTGGGTTAGGGTTAGGTTCAGGATTTGGATTAAGGTTGGAGTTCAGGTCAAGGGAAGGGTCTGGGGTAGTTGTCCAGGGGATAATTGTCCTGGAACCATTCCCACTACATTTTATCTCCCAAGACTTCCATTTGTGACATGATACATGTGGGCACCACAGGTTTCAGTGATGAGATTGAAACATCCATGTTTAGAGATAAGACTAGGCAGGACAACTCCAGATACACTTCATGTCTCCTTAGAACTGGAATGAGAAACTAAGCAGTGACACACCATCAGATTTTGAATGAACTTTAGAGACTGAAAGTGACTGAAGCACCCTTTGCCAAACACAATACTCCAGATGGGAGCAAGTCATAGCTGGGCCTGATGCAATGATCCACATTGCCCTCGAGTCTTCCTGTTTCATGTTGCGTTTATGGAAAACTGGTTCTCCAGTGGGCAATGGTATTGGGTGAAAACAGTAGAGATGTAACAGTGGGCCACTGAAAGTATTTCAGAGGCAAAGTAGACAAATAATGAGACTGTTTCAGATGCTTACTTTTGACTGTCAGGATATATTATTCAGCATCCTACCATTGTATCGCGGAACTTTGCATTCATCATTTGAATTTGATGGAACTTGAGTGGTAGTTTTTGCACAAAACCTATCAATGCATTACATTTCCATGAAACACTTTGTGTCCTGCCAGAAGCTTCTGTATTTTTAAGATAGGTAAACTATCCCACTGCAGTGAAAAAAAAAAAAAAAAATATGTACAGAAGTTTTACCAACAGCAGGTTTCTTCAGGTGCTCATACATGTATGACACACGGATGATTTCTTGCATATTATCAAGTTTTCACTGACTTGTAGCTTACTAATTTGATCAGAAATATGTTCTGTATTGGGTAGATCTCATTGAAAAGCCTAGAGTGTCTATGATTAAAGTAGATTTTCAAAGAGGTAAAGAGTCTTTCATGACACTGAAGCATTCGGCATTTTGTATTTATAGCATAGTTGATATGATGGATTTGCAGAAATGTGAAGGTATAGTTTATGTGGGGATTTGATATCACAGTGCCGGCTAGATTTTGTTTACAGGAAAGGGAGAAAAAAAGAAGGGGGATGCATGAATTTGATCTCAGCTCTATGGTCCATGTAAGGATATCCCGGCCATAAATCCAGGGATACATTTTGATGTAACACTCAAGAGGAGGGGAAGAATGCAGGGAGATGTGATAAGTGCAGTTGTAGTTCCCTGGTAAAACCTCAGCAGGCAGACAGGGTGGATATCAGTTTGGGGCAGGGTTAATTGCAGGTCGGTATATCAAATCATGGTCACGAGGTGTTTATGTTGTTCACGATGTTTGTGTTTTCATTTCCCATAGCTGTCAAACAAGCTTGTTATTCTGCTTGTCTAGTCATGACGGTCCCTTCTTTACATGCTTGTATGGTTTTGCCATTCTGTAGATGCTGTTGAGTTTTCAATGGGCTGGATGTGAGTGCTTGTATGGTCGTTTAATAGAGAAAGAACAACAGAACAGAAAAAAAGTGCAGAACTTTGCACTGTGGAGAAGAAAATTGGTCATATCAACTTAATATTACCGACAGTAGCTACTCATCTTTTGACTTGTATCAAATTTCAATTACTCTTTGTACATTGGGCACCAAACACAAAATGGAATGACAGAGAAATTGTTACTGGAACCAAAGGAATATTTTGTAAATCAGCATTAACACATCTCTTCATGCTGAGTGTCTTTCTTTCTTTTTTTAAATAAATGTATAGTGAACTTCATGCAGCTGATTTTTTTTTTTTTTAATATCAATACTTGTTGTAGCTCTTCTCTCTCATTACTAAATCGTTCTACATTCTATCACAGTCATTCCTTTCATGTTGATTTGACAAAGTATACACTTTTGAGTCATTTCTTGCATCATTTCTTTCTTTTTTTGTGGTTTGCAAAGGAGCTTTAGAAAAAGCAACTTAGTTTGATGAACCACATCACGTAAATGATCAGCGGAGAGGGGAGTACTGAGAAAAGTGAATTAGTGGGGAAACATTGCCTACAGCTCAAATTTCAGCGGTTAATCTCCCAACTTCGATTCTAATTTCCTAAAATGTACGGAGGAGTACAGCAAACAGGGCAGCAGACCCTTCACATACATGCCTGCAGAGAAGTGCCTATTATCACTTTGCTCTGAAGGTGAGCGTTTGATGAGCGCGAGACCTCACAAAAAAAAAGTATTCACAGTCTTTGATGCTAGATGCTGTATACCAGAGGAAGTAAGAATATACAGGACAAAATATGAATGCCAGATGCCTCGTTGAAGAGTTTGTTTTCATCCCGTCTCCATGCATTGGTGTACTCGTTCAGTTTTCTTCAAGCCATCAAAGTTGCGTATGTCCTCCTTCTTTCTTTTGTGATAGTGTCTTCATTTAAATGGTGTCCAGCAGGGCAGGCTCTTTGTTGAAATTGTATATTATGTATGCTGAAGTCCAGCGATGAGCAGGCATTTTCACTTTAGTGTCCTTACTGTCTGATCAGCATTATTTTGTAGTGTTTAGAGGAAATTATTAAAAGTGAATGACTTTTTTTGTGCTTTTCTCCCCTTTGGAATTTAGATTCGTAAAGTTCATTCTTTTGCAGTGTGAGAGTTATTTATGCATCCCTTCTGATCTTGTAGGCAGTGCACCTCGAAAACAGTATTAAGTGCTGTGTAATGACTGAGCGAATAATCTGAAAATAACTTGCGAAGTGCCAGGCTCTAAACAAGAGCGTGCAGTGTGGACATAAAATCTGTTCCCCTTTTTTGTACCCTCTCTACTGCATGTGCAGTCTTTATTACTTAGTGACGTAGTCTCCTATCCAGCTGTTCATTCTGATTTGATGTGTAATGATGACTGCTACTTGTTTGATGTACTATATTTTGTGCTGAGCATGGATGACTGGTATTAAGCCAGCCTTCATATGTCAAGGATGTTTTAAGTTGGATGTAGTATAATTAAATTTCTGAAACATGATATCGTATGGTTTCTTTTTTTCCCCCTTTTTCGTAAGGCATTGGTAACATAAAGAGATTTGAATGAGGAAGAATAGTACAAGTGTTGGATGTGAATAAGAATTTGCACACTTCAGAATTACATGCCAAAGCCATGTCCCTCATAATTGTAGATCTGAATTCTGATTTACACCTACGTACAAATGTCCTGATACTACCTTGCTTTTAAGTCATGCTAGCCATCTCCCCCAAATAAAAAAACCAAACCCAAATGAGTGATTTCTCCTGTTCTATACTGTATGAAAAAGCAAGCAAACAAACAAACAAACAAACAAGCAAACAAACAGTAAGTCTACTATTAATGTAGTTACAGTGATGCTTTGTCATCACTATGCAGCATGTAAGAATCAGCTACCTCCTCAAGAATTTATAGAAATGTTTCAGTGAGCATCATTTGCTTAAAATAGATTTCTCAAAACTTAATATCAACATTACTGGAAGTATTAGGGCAAACTATGGGAACCTGACTCTCAAAATTGTAAAATCAAACCTCAGAAAGATTTCTTTTTCTTTTTCTTTTTTTTCTTTTTTTTTTTTTTTTTGGGGGGGGGGGGGCACACTTTGATAATTTTCTCTGCAAGGGAGACTATCTTCCATGCTAATGTCAGGGGTATTGGAGAGGTGGAGAATGGAGTGAAGGCTAACATTTGAGACATGATCGCATAGATTACGCCATGCCTAACATGATGTCAGTCTTGGTTTGTCCCGAAAGAGGAATAGCTATAAACTTTACACAGATATTAGAGATCTCACAGATTGCAGTGTGCCAATGTGCAATATGTACATGTATTCCTCCCCACCCCTTGCAAAGATGTATATCATCAGTAATGCTCTCATCATATGTCCTTTGAAATCATCTGTAATTATCAAGCAGTTCCTCCAGAGCTACCAAGTCTCACGCATTCTGCGTGAGACTCAAGCATTTAGGGTCTGTCTCACGATCTCACGCAGGGCACCCATTTTTCTCACGCATCGGGTGAAGTCTGCAATTTGTGCCAAAAATAAGGAGTATAGCTCAAAGGATTCAAGTGATAGTTGCAATTGAAAGTATATTTCCCTTTTGTCTTTCAAAATAAGTCAATTAAGTATGCACCAGATCGCATCATTAAGAGCTAATAATTTAAAAAAAAACTCCCTACCATTGGAGGGGTGACACCCTCCTCGTTCGCGCGCGCATGCGCGCGAGCGCCGAAACGCCGAGTCATGAAAATCTCACTCATAAAAGTTTTTTGAACTTGGCATCTCTGTTCCTCCCAAATCATCAATTGTGTTTGTTTGTTTTTTTCTTTCAAATGTAGCAAGTGTATTGTAGGGTTATTTGTTTGATATACTACCAGGAGTGATACATATACTTAGCACTATAAATATTTCTTCAACATTGTTTTCAATATTTCACTGTAGTCACTCAGTGTCGGAAATATCTCACACAACTACACTTATTTCAGAAAAAAAAGTATTGTTATCACAGACAATTCTGTGATTCTGCAATAGTTTTTGTTGACGTTATTAACTCAACAGCAAAAGAATGAAGAAACAGTCTGCATGTAAACAGGAGAATGTCAGACTGCTTGCAGAATTTCCTCACCCAATTAATAAAAAAAGTAATAGTAATGATTTACAGCTGTACAGCACATTGAATAAATGTTGGGAAAGAGAGTCCTGTCTTCCTAATTCTGTTTTGTTGTTGTTGTTTTTTTATTTTTTTTTCAGTTTTATAGTACAGTGATGGTCATAATGGAGACAAATCCTTTGGCATTTGACTATTTTATCAAATGTCTCCTCTCTATTATATAGACCTTTGTTGATTAAAAAGATGAGAGCAATGTTTTGTAGAGAAAATCAGTTGTCAAGATTTACAATGTACATGTATTTGATTAGGAACAAAAGCCAATCAATATACCAGTGCAGGTACTAAACATGACTGATGGAACATTCATGTTGTGTCTTATATCATCAGTTCATATAATTAGTTTCAGTATGGGCAGTAAAATCTTCATTTATTCTTTGCTAAGCAAGACTAAGATGTGAAGCAGAACATGTGCATTTAAGTTGGCAAATTTGGTTCACCCACTTTTGAATCAGTGCAAACATCAGTGCTGTCTTGTTTCTTTTTGTTGTCAAACTATTGACTAACACATTGTTGAGATAGGCTGGGGTGTGCATTTCTTCAGTGAGTAATCACAGTGCCTAAGTAACTGTTTTACGCTTGTGTTGGTGATTACAATACTGTTGAAAAAAACAACAACAGATAAATTGATGAATAAAGAAGGGTAATGGTGAATGAATGAAAAGATAGATAGATTGATAGATATGGAATAAATCAATGAAAAGGAGTAACAGGAATTTAAAAAACAATGCTTATATGCATAGTAAAGTGAAGTGAAAAGACTGATACATGTAATATGGAACTTTTGCTATGAGGTTGTCAGAAAAATATTACATCAAACTTCATCAAACTCAAAGCTTTATTTCTCCCAGTTCTTTAGTTAAAAGCAGACAAAAAAAAACCTTTTGAAACAGACGAAAATAAGCACCTTTCTCCACACAATAAAGTGTTTAGAAGAAAAAAGGACAAATGTATCTTGCCTTCGGCAGTGGCATTACGCAGGTTTCATTACGTTTTCTTCATTTCGCCTTTTTTTTTTTTTGTCTCCACCACCTCATCCCAGGTACGGATGGGCTTTGTGAACGAAGAGGACCTGAAGGCTGTTACCAAGGTGATCAGGGACCGCATGGCTGCCGTGGTGAAGAACCGGGAGAAGCGGATGAAGGAGAGGCAGGAGAAGGAGAAACAGGAAGGCAAACAGGAGGAGGACAAAGGTAAGCATGATCACTCAACCTTTTGTCTCCGTCTCTGCTGTGAGTCTCTTTCTTTTATTTCTTCTTCTGTTTTCTTTCTTTCTTTCTTTTTTGAGTGAAACATCTCAGAAAGTTGTCCTGCCACTGAAATGAAAACAGTCTTAATCTCTGTTTTGATCCATCTCTTTGTTTTCTGGATTAAGAAAAAATGACTTTGAGGGTAGGGGCTGGTAAATAGTTGTTTTTCTGGATCTTCTTTGAGGTTGATGTCGGTGGCGATGTTGTAGCACTCCTAGGTGTCACCCCTTCGTGATTGTACGGATTAGTGTTTAGGCTTCCTGACTCTCCCCTGAAAGGTTCAACCCATATTTCCCCAGACAACAGCCCATGTCTCTGTCATTGGTAAGGGGCTGCCACCCCTCTTTTTTTTTTTTTTTTCCTTTTGTGCTGACACATTCTGTATCTTCCCATTGATACACATTGCAGTATGATAAGTGCTTCCATTGCAGTATGATAAATAATTCTGTGCATTGCAGCAGCTTGATTCCCTGATGAAAATAATTATTCTGTAGTAATTTCTAAACTATACACCCCCCCCCCAAAAAAAAAAAAAAAAAAAAATGAGAAGGAAGGACTTTAGGCATGGCAAAAGGGTATGATAATATTCTGTAGGCCCGCAACCTGTCCTACTATCTAGACTAGTGATACTAGAGTGTATTTTTAATGTAGTGATACCAGATTTCACCTAAAATAGCTCTTCAATAGTGCAATCCCCTCTTCATAGAACAAGGAACGTGATATGAACTTTTCTTACCTGTATTTTGTCAGAGTCATACACAATGCACAACACCACCCGTTTATACATGTATGAAATTACAACCACCCATGCACTTTCAGAGACATGCATATGGAAACACATACATCATGCCGTGTTGTTATAGTCTATGTGTGCTCCGATTGTATTTATGTTTTTTTTAGCCAATGAAATGATAGCAATTTCATGATAGGAAATTTATGAATTATGCATTTTCTTTGTAGACATGATGATTAAACCTTGTGCAATACTCCAAGGGCCTCCAGCAGTATTGAATGAATTATTTATTCAGTTGCTCATGTCTTGGTATTGTTAACAGTGATTTGTAGGTCAATTGAGCAAATTGCCTATTTGTATGGCTGTGTCCTGAAGGAGGCCAGAGGCATTATTATTTCTTGATATGAAGTAATCGCAAAGATGATTGCGTTTCATTTCAACAGTGCACCTTCCTTATGATGAAGACGGTGTACGAATTGTATGCATGAATGAATATTCATACAAGATAAGTGTTTGTCAAAGCAAAGTTGATACGTTTTTGAAAGACATTGAGTGTAAACTTATTTCAGTTTCTGAGTGGCAGCCCTTCTCAACTGACCTGTATAGGTAGCATGGAGCAGGAGTTATTGCTTTCACAGTTCTAACTCTCATCTAAATGAAAGCCCTACAAAAAACAAATAATCACAATTTACCCAAGCTATCAAAAATTGAGTCCATGTAGTGGTATTGCCTGCCCCCCCCCCCCCCTTCCTTGTGTTGTTGATTAAAGGTAACTTTGAACTATACTTTTGATTAATCATATTTTTGAAGAGAAAATATATTCCATGCCAGTCACTTTACTGCTTCCTTCAATTCAGTACTTGTAGAGCCAATTCCTTTGTAGAAAGTGAGAGCTTTAAATGTCTGAAGAATATGATATGTTGATGGATAGTCCAAGAGGTAGGTGTTATGCAGTGAAAGATTTTAATGTTGAAAAGATTGATTCTTATTCGTTCTTCTTCTTCTTCTTCTTCTTTTTTTGTGAAGGAGATCCTGGGACCATGACCATGACCATGACTGCAGACAGTGGAGTTGGGATGTCAGGTGCATCGTACCAATCAGATGCCACGATAAAAACCGCTTCTAGTCAGGTGCAGAGTACAGGGCCTATGTCGCAGCCATCAATGGGCCAACAGCAGCAACAACCTCAAGCTCCATCACAGAGCCAAGCCCAGGTTCAACAGGTCCTCTCTGCTGTCTCCCAGCTGCCCCAGCAGGGCCATGCACCCACCTCCCAGCAGTCTGCACCCACCACGCAGGGCCAGCAGCCCCAGATGCAGCAAGCTCCAGCTCAGCAGCAACAGCAGCAGCAACAGCAACAGCCGCAGCAACAGCAGCAGCAGCAGCAGCAACAACAAGTCCAGCCACAGCCAGTCATGCCATCATCTCAAACTGTGATGCAGTCACAGGAGAACCAACAACCAGTAGCTGACACGTTGCCACAACGAGATCAGTCGCAGCAACAACCTCAACAGTCCATACTGCAGCAACAAGCCCACGTGGCAGGGCAGCAGCCACAGCCCACTATCCCTCCATCTCAACAGGTAATTAAATTTGTGTGTGCATGTGTGTGCATGTGTGTGTGTGTGTGTGTGTGTGTGTGTGTGTGTGCGTGTATGTGTTGTTGTTGTTGTCAAGCAAACACCAGATTTGTTGCAAGAGAAATGCAGAAATTATCAGATTACTGGTAACACGAACATAATAATTATAACGATGATGATGATAATAATAATAATGATAATAATAATAGTAATAGTAGTAGTAGTGTAATAATAATAATAATAATTGTAATAATAATAATGCAGGGTACTTATAATGAGCCAATTCCACATGACTAATGTGCTCAAGGCGCAGTAGGAAAAGTGAATTATGAAATATAAAAATATGTATACCTGGATATCATCAGCATAACAATGGGCAAGGCAACCGATACAATTATGTTGATTTGTTTTCCAAAAATAATGGATGCATCAAAACATGTAATAAATGTTTTTCCATTTTGCCACCATGCCTGAACACATCCCCACCTACTTGCATTCATTATGCCCATATCATTAATCAGCACTGAAATGGGCGCGTGTCTGCGCGCCTATTGTATGCTCTCCCCAGCTCTGACCCACTTTCAGAATTCACTTGGGTAAACAGTCTTTTACCTGTATTGTCTACGATATTGCACGCTGGCAGGAATATGCCCTGAAGAGCAAATCGTGGCACATCCAAATTGTCTTGTGGGCTGCTACGTGTGTGGGAGGACGGGGCATGTTTGCTGCGAGTGGCAAGCGAAGTGGGTGCATTGTAGGTGTGCAGTTCAGGGAGAGCAGCAGCATCCCTGCTAAATGATTTCAGTTTTCCTCTTATTCTATTGTGAATAATTGGTAGACATGCAGCTTACAAACAGCTGCTCCCAAGCAGAGTTAAGACTGCATCTAGCTGCACAATGTATACACACAAGACAGTGATGTCTGTGCATGTTTGTGTCGTGCATATTTGCACAGTGACTCATCCAGTTAGGGCTACAAATATAACGGCTTCAGTGTGCAGGTTTCACACAGAAAAATGCGTTTTCTCCCGACTGTCACTGCGACAAAGTAATTTAGAACCCAATTTCATCGTCTACTTAACAATTTGGTCAATCAAAAAGTGTTGGGTTGCGAAGTGTGCAGAATGAGAAAAAAAAAATATGAGCTTGATTTCGCATGCAGTTTCAAAGATGTTTGTTCAAAGTTGAATATGTAATGAAAAGAAATTGATAGTGCAGCCTTCAACTGTGCTAAATTGGTTTGTGTGAACATGTGTGTGTTCTCTCCTCCCCCCTTCTCTCTCTCTCTCTCTCTCTCCCTCTCTCTCTGTGCATGTGTGTTCTGTGGAATGGGTGGGGTGGGGGGAGTTTGGTTTTGGTAAATCAGCATTTCCTGGCAGAACTCCGGATCATTGGTCTAAAGAGGAAGCCATGTTGATCCCCTAAGTCACTTATCTCTGTATAATTTGTTTGGGATGTGGTTCAGATGATTAATATTCGTAGATGTAACATTGACTTCCCCTAGGAGGGGAACATGATAGCTTTTACATCCCCTAAATGTGATCACATGACACGTTTGCCAAAGGGGAGATCAGCCACCCTCGATCCAATGGGGGGCCAGCGTTCCCAGTGTTCGTGATGGAACTCTGTCTGGAAGGTCTAAAAACAAATTTACATGTGCCAATAAAACATGCCTCTCATGAACATGTGCAGGATCTCCATATATTGTTCGGCGTGACAGGGCATACTAAGACAACATTGCCTTTTATCCAAATTTGTACTTACTTCTGCATGATGATGTAAGTATGGTGGAAGCCAAAGTTAAGCGTAAACCACTTCTGTAACTCGCCATGTTGATAAGAAGTGTCATAACTTCCATTTAAAATAAGGAGATGCACTTGTTTGTATGTACGGATTTTCATGTGTGTTTCTTTGTCATTAATTTCTCTTTTACCAAGTATCTTGAGTAAGGCCAGTACCTACCCAAATTCATGGGCTTAGATCTCTGACATCCAAATTATGTGTACATGTTTCAATATTTTCCACAATGTCTGCACATTATGATACTACATTGACACTGTACACACTTATATTGTACCTGCTTTTTAAAGGTACTAATCCCAATTTGTCTATTTGTTTTTTGTTTTTTTGTCAACAGACAAAAGGAAAAAGAAATGAAAAGGGAAAGGAATGTGGTCCTTCAGAATATTTTATACAGTCTAGGTCAATATGATCTGCAACAATGTTAATACTGTCAATCATTTATTGAAACATATCATGGTAAACCAAAGAAGGAAATGAATTCCTGGGTTTATGCCAATAGGTCATGATACTTAGAGCCAATTTTGTATTAATGAGGCAATTTTTCCATGTGTTAAGTACAATATGTACTTTTGCAAGACTCAAGAAATGTTCACATAGCATAGCTCCATACTTGGCTGTATTTATGCTCTGATGTGAGTTTGATGTGTTGATATTTCTCATTTGATCTGCTTTTGTAGTTGTAATATCTGCCAAACAGTACAGTACCAAAAAAAAAAAAAAAAAAAAAATTAAGTCATGGAATATAAGAAAAACATAGCATATCTTGTAATGTAGCCAATTCAATTCTCATCTCGTCAAATAGACCCAGTCATCCACCCAACTTCAGCAGCAACAGCAGCCACCACAGCAGCAACCACAGCAACAGCAGCCGCAACAGCAGCAGCAGCCATCCCATGTACCACCCCAGCAACAACTCCAACCACACCAGCAACAGCAGCAACAGCCCCAACAACCAACGTCGGCCGCACAGACACAAGTGCAGGGCCAGCAAGCACCCCAGCTTCCACTCTCATTACCACCTCCCCAGCAGCAACAGCAACAACAGAATCAGACACAACAGGTATGCCTTGAAAAAAAAAGAGTTAACTTGTCTTCCTCCCAATGACCCCCTATGCCCATTAAAAGCATTTCAAAGACAAACAGACAAAAAACAAAACCCAAGCACACATAGATCCTCCTCTCTCTTCACATTTCTTTCACGTTATCATTGCTGTAGTGTGAGTATGGAACAGTCAGCTCCTGAGCTATTTGATGTATACCTGAATATGGAATTGTACACATATCACCTATCAGAGCATTTTTTCTGAGCACAATAGTTGAGCTGGTATAAATTATCACAAAATAGCTGAGCCCCATTGAAGGGCTCAAAGTTAGATGTTTTGAGTGCTCAGAATCAGCTTATTGTTTCTCAGATCAGATATCCCTATTAATGGGCCGAAATGGTCCTTTTGGTGGGATATCAGTAGAAAACTCATCGATTAATGTATGATTGTTTTGTTGAAAATATCTGAAATTATATTTGTTAGCTTTGATCCAATTGGGAAAGATAGTCAATGCTTGTATTATTATTTTTTTTTCTGGGTACTCTGGGTACTATTTTTGTGTCATGATTTGTCATTTAAGTCTAGTCTGCCAACAAGACGAACAGTCACGCTTGCAGTTTTAGTGCTGTGGTAAAGAATAAGGGTAGAAGGACTTATGTGACTGCCCAGCTCAAAACCCACAGTCACAGATGAGGATTCTATGTAATGGACCAAGTATGTAATTTGGGTTGACGGACTTAGATTTTTGAAGTCAATCTTACCTGGGAAAGTGATCTTTTCTCTACGTAGTATCAAAATTTGGCGACTTAGAACAAAGCTGAAATTGAGATATTGACAGTTTTTCTGGACCATATTTTGGGGGACAGGCTCTGCTTCACTGGGAAATTGAAACCTGTGCACAGCATGCTTAAGTGACCCTAATCTTTAAATCCTCTTTTCTCCCTTTTTCTATGAAACGGCACATCCCACCTCTCTCTTATTTCTATCACTTTTAAATAGGCTAGGATGGTCTAATTCTAACAAGTTACAGATCATTTTAAAGCTTAGAGCTTACCTTTTTAAACAGTGTGGAAAAGTAGAAATTCATTTTGGCCCACAATCTATGGGTTTTGAGCTGGGCGGTCACATATACAGTATGGAAGAAATTTGTGAATTTGGTGTAATTCATTAAACTTACAACTGATTCAGGCCTCTCCATGAAAGGAATATCAAAACAGAGTGGCAGGTACCTCTCACCTGTAACTTTAAATTACCTGCAGAAACGATAAAATTTTTTATATTTATTTTTCAATTTGTGATGGTAGGCAGTACATAGAAGCATATGAAACGAGATAGGAAAGTATCTTTTTCATCAATGACAAGTTTAAAGACATGAGAATATGGCTAGCTAGATTGATAAGTAGCTAGGAAAGAGGAGAGAGAGAGAGAGAGAGAGAAACAGACAGACAGACAGACAGATGTGGGGGGGGGGGGAGAGGGAGGAGAAGCAAAAAGTGTCAGAAAGTGATATCACTGTTTCTAGATTGCTTATAAAAATTCTAAAATCCAGAGGACAGAAGGGCAGCCACGTGAGGACGACTTGACTCGCACTTTTTGGTTGTTGTTGTAATTAGTGCTTTGAATGGTTTGAACTGTGGTTGTAATGTAAAAGGGATACGCTGTCATCACAGATGGGTTCCTGTCATTTGGGTTGAAAGTGTGAACTTTATGGTGATATTTTAACTTGTCATAGCAGATAAAATATGGAGCACAATGCCACTGCCAAAGCGGATGTCCAGGGAACTCATTCATGCTATCGCATGATTACACGTTTGAGAGAAAAAGTACGTTAGCATGATGCAAATCTTGTTTGTCTTGCTTGGATGATAAACTCTACATAAACTCTATTCTGGCTGATTTTGCAAAGTTCTTACGTAAATGGATAACTCCTGTTAAGACAGTCAAGGAAATGCAGAAAACTGAAATAGAATAAAATGATTTTCTAATGATCATGTGATTGGATTTTTTTTTCTTCTTTTTTTTTTTTTAAGTTGCGGATTTGGGAGATAAGGAATCAAGGATGGGAGGGATTAATGACACATATAAAAGTTAGCTATTGTGATGGAAAGGCAGAATGGGGAACATTCAAAATTCAGAGGAGCCACCAATGCATAATGGGACTGTCATTATTAGAGTCAAAATTATACTCATTACATCAGTCATGAAGGATTGCCCTTACTGTTTCCTCACCCATTTGACTGCTATGCCTACGGATGATGCAATTTGCTTTCTTCATGAAATAAATTAGAACATCTGAAGAGTTTCAGCTTAACATTGTCAGTATCATTTCTTTTTACAATGCAACAAGGCCAGGAATGTCCATGAATTCTATTACATCATCCAACTACACTGTGTAGTCCCCCGTGTGAAACCTTTTTGTGAACCCAGGGGGGCGGGGAGGTTGGTGTACTTTTGTGAGGAACGTTGATAGGCAGTCTGGAATACACTGCCAGTTATGTTTTCTTCAGCTATCCAGTATCAAAATTTCAGGTCCATTGGCCTTGCTGGTTCTTTTGTGATCTAGTAGACTTGGCAAAGGAGAGGGGTCCATTTCAACCTGGAAGGCATAAGTAATGTGAATGTTTGTGGTACAAGCTTGCATTTCGCTGTTAGTTCAATTGAATAGATACACACACCCTTCATTGAATCTGGTTGTTATGCGTGGATTTGCATGCTACAAAAAAAAAAGTACAAGCTTGTTCTGCATTATTCACTTATTCAGGTCATAAAACAAGATTTTGTTGGAGTGGCTGTGAATACCTATGATCCTTGCAAAGTCGTTCATTCCAGTTTACTGTTTGCATCATTCATTTTTTGAGGTTTTTATTTTTACAAATTTCACAAGTTGGTGCTATCGGCGAATGTAGTTGATACAGGCAAATATTCTAACTTTGTTCCCAACGTGAATTGAATGTGCTCACTGTTTATTTCTTTGTCCATTGCTGTTCTGCCAAATTTAACCACTTTCTAAAATGTTGAAAAGTCCAGATTCATGAAAAATTAGACTTGCTATATACTTGTATATGGCATATACAGTATATGCTAGCAGAGGACTTGATATTTCTAAAATAAGACAGGTCTAAAAAGGAAACATGTGAGAAAAGTCTGTAATTTTGTAAACAAATGGATAATTATTGCAAATGTCAGTAAGATGAAAGTGAAGCAGCATGATTTTGCATCAAGCAATTAAGGATACAGCGGTGAGATTCTTGCCAAGAAAAACAACAACAACAAAGCGATAAAAAGTGTCACTGTTAAATCTTCCATATTAGGAGTTAGCAACCTCCAAGTTTAAAGCATAGACGTATTGAACCAGCCCAAGAACTTTAGCTCTGTAATGACGGATGCCGGGAGGAAATGGTGAAACAGTTATCAAGAGAAGCCAAGGCTGGGCCGTACATCCCTTTCCAAATATTTCTTCCAATGGTTGAATCCAGATTGTGTAGTGTCCTCCACAATCCCTGTTCCATTGATAAACAGAAGTGAAGTGGAAACCCCTTCGGATGTTATCTGTCAGAATTAAAAAAAAAGGAACAAAAAAGGTACTGGTTGCCCCTGCACACCTCACCACCATATCAGCCAGGACAGATTTTCTCTGGTGGAAGTGATGACGCTATGATAGTTTTAACAGATCTTGTTTTTTAATCAAAGTTGGGATAGGTCACCTGGGGCCCCAGTGCTCAAACTAGACGTATTGGGACACTTAGAATTAAGCTATCCTTCACCATGTGGGCCAGTGCACACCTGGGGTAACCTCCCCGTCTTCCAGTCAAGAAAAGGGGAGTTAGTACTGCTCCGCAAAACTTGGATTTGAATGATGGTCATGGTGGATTTATAGACATGATGTTCTATTTCATGGAATTGTACACCTGTGTTGTGTGTAGTGACCCATGGAAGGTGAGTGTAGCTTTGTTGTGTAGGCACCTAATTTTGTTGAAGGGACACTCAGACACAAACAAACAGTCCCCAATTGAATTGCAGAGTTTTAATGGCTATTGCTGGAATTTTGCCCATTCCTCCTGCCACTTTTACAGCTCTGACTCAAAAGGGTAGTTGGCATAACTTATCGTGAAATGACCCCTGAAGAAACAACAATGAAAGGGGCTGTGTGGCAGGATGAAAATTTGGGTTCACTATGCTTTCTGCAGTTCTGTAGTTATACATGTAGAGGTGACAGAAATCTCAGATTTGGGTTGTTGGTGGGTTGGTTTTTTTTTTTTTTTTCAGTATTAATGTTCTCTGCAGGGTTGGAAAGTGGCATTTGAAACTTTTAAAGCAAACCAAAAACCAAAACAAATTGCATTTCACTCTTGTAAGCTTTCACAAGTGTCCCGTACTGTCATTGAAGTAAAATATCAGCAAACAGAAATTTAAAGGAGTGTAAACATGAAGTAGGTCTTGACTACTACGTGCTCTTAGATCATTAGATGACTTTGATGTCTGAAAGTGATTTAGGCAAACTTTCTAGACTCGGGAACACTTTTGAGGTGTGGAGAATTGTTTCATTTTCCTGAACAATTATATTCATGCTGTGTCATGTCATTTTTTCCCCACATTGTGGTAACAGAAAGAATTGACTCTCACTGTAAATATGAATTGAAGTGGAATTCATAGTTGTGGTGGTGTACAGTCCCCTAAAGTCAGAATCCCTTGTTTCAGGTCACATGTCTGACACTTTGTATCTAGAAATGTCAACTTAGGATGAGAGTGTGAAATCTTGGCATACAATGCAGACAAAGGATTTAAAGTCAATAAGTTTGTGTACTCAAACTTGCAAGATGAGAACGAGAAGGTCACGCAGACTTGTGGTTATGGTTGAGGACATCTTCAGTAATCATTTCCATATACCTCACAGTTTTCACCCACTGGTGCCCCTCCAATTCCTGATTTATTCATCCTCCATGAGGTTAAGTGTATTGTGCATGCATCAGTTATGATGATATGATCATTCTGGTATGCTCAAAGTGAAATAGTAATTAATCATTAACTTGTGCAAAACATTGCCATTCATTCAGTTGTTCAGCTCTGTCTGGGACGCCCCTGCCTTTTCAAATACAATATTCTGTCCATAGACATTATCAGGAATGCTATGTGGTTTGGGTTTTGTGCTTTGATGCTTGGAAACTAAAGTAGTGCTTTAAAGTCAAATTTGAGCAGTTGGCTTCTAGATCACACTCTCAGTACTGGAAACCATAGGCGACTTGAAATAAGTGGAGAAAAATGTCTTTGCATCACTGTCTAGACTCTGTCCCGTATGTTTGGAAGAGATCATATCCACATTTGAATACCTTGCACAGCCAGAGTGTAATCTCCTACTTCTTGCCACTGTGCATCGTTAGAGAAAAGAAGAGTATCGGTGCACATCAGCAGTAATTTGTAGAAATATATGTACGTGTGCGAGACAAAACTTGAAAGGCTTCTCACTTGAGATGGAAAGGAAATAATTCTGCGCTGCACCTCAGCTGGCAAGCATCCATGTTGGCTAATTGGAATGACGCACACAAAAGTTTGGGTGCTCTTACTTTTCAGTGGGTTCTGTCCCTCATCAGCGAGGGCACATAGCTAGAGGTGGCACCAATTAGGTCTTTGGAAAACAGAGTGATTATGGTTCAATGTTGCCTTTTTCCGCAGACATTGCTTTCTTTGTTTCTTTGTTTGTTTGTTTTTTTGTTATTTTGCACATGCAGTGATGATATGGCAAAGACACAAACACAGAATTATAGGAGGAAAAATATATTCAGTCATATCTTTGAATTCTATTCCTTTTTTTTTTAATGAGACACATTTGCCCATTCTTGAACAGCTGTTGTATTGACATGTCCTCACCTGAATGTGCAGTGGAATGAATTTTACCTTCCATGTTATGTTTACCAGAGGGAATAAAGAGCCCAATCAACTAGATTTCTATGTTTTTAAAGACTAGTTTCGATGATGAAAATGAATGCTCTGGCAACCCGTACAGTATTTATTTCTTTAGATATTTGTGGGCATAAGTCTTTATGCCCTGTTTGTAGGAGACATGCACATCATGCAGTAGGTGCCCCCAAAAGTGGGTCAACCATTTTGCTGGATTGGCAAAAGGGGGTACCAAAATGACAGTTTTGCATACCTGGCCAATGCCAACTTTGCTGTGACTAATTAGCTCTGTTATTGCTAATGGTAGTTCGCCACAGAGCCAGGAGGTTGGCAATGATAGTGCTGTGCAAAATCATTTTTTTTTCTTTTGTCTTTATTGTTTTTTGTTTATTTTAAGTAGCACTACAAAAGTTCTGTATGTGACACTTTGTCAGTAGTGGAAATTTTCGCGGTGCTGAAATTTTCGCGCATTTCACACAACCAGAAACTAGCGCAAAAATAAAAGCACACAAATATTTTGCTTGCCATATGTTCCTGTGTTGGATGTCTTGATTAAAAACATGTGAAACTCTTCTTATCCGGCAAGTGCAAAAAATTAGTCGCGCGAAAATATCCACTTTTACAGTATTAAGATTAGAATGCTTTCAGTTTCTGACCAAATGGTACTGCTCATAGACTGGGGGGAAAACTCCTTTTTGAAAAACAACAAGCATACATGTAGGTCATATTGTAGTGTTAATTACTTGAATACTTTACATGCTAAAACTATACCATATAAATGGTATAGGCCTACTGTGTAGATCTGCAGACTGCCAAAGAGCAGCGACAAATTTGTGAGCAATCACAATTATGGAGTGATTTCTGTTTTACGCTGGAGTTGTTCACTTGAATACTGACAGAGGTCATAGGTGTAGTAGTGGGCAACCTGGCGTTGCTGCTGTTATCATAAAAGACATCCAGAGGATTGTGACTCTACGCACCATTTGCAACATTTTAGCTCACTGCACCTTTGCCAATCAGTATGGGTAGGGCACTAGCCGTAGTCAGGCAAAGAAACAGCTACAAGTTGTAGCTCTACGTAAGTATCGTTTTTCTGATCCATATTTCTACTCTGAAAAAATATGCCGTCACAATCTTGACTCTTGGATGCCACTCAATCCGTAGACAGAATGCTCGCTTGGTGGTTTATGGTAATGCAATGTGCGGCAACAGACACTTGGATGAGGTGGAGAGACACTCAAGCCCACTTAGAACCTAGGCAAAGGTAGCGAAGGAATATGAATTAGTTTCCCCGGAGGGTCATAAAGCTTTCGATATTGTCTTGTTGCCCACTGGCTCTGAGCAAGTGACAATCCGTGTTATGACATGCACTTTAGAAAGACAAGAAAAAATCTAAATCAGTTCTGTGCCCAAACAAGACAGTCAGTACACTTTCTTTAAAACTGATATTTTGTTCCTATTTTTTTTTAACATCCCAAAGGTTACACGGCATGTTTTAAGTCTCATCATATAGAAAAATATTTTGATAAGAAGTCATTCTCCCATTCTGTGTCCAATCTTTCTTTTTCTTTTTTTCAACATGGGGGAGGGATCCATTTATAATCATGATACCTCTTTGATGTTCATAAGTTGTTGTGTTTTGTGCCCTGTGCAGAGTGTGCATGACATGTACAGATACACTAGACTGATTTTTTCGTTGATGTAGTGTTGGTTTAGATGCCTGTATGATTGTCACAATTTATTGGATACTAACATAGAAATCTGTCAAATGTGACAGCCTGCATGGTAATCTTAGTGTTTTGTAAGACTGTTTGTAGTTGCTTGTCTTTATTTGTTTTATCTCATAGGCATATATACATTATTTACAGGAATTTCTGTACCAAAGTTGATGTTGCTTAAGACCTGTCAATGTTTGTATGTATTTTCAGAGTCCAACCAACTCCATGAATGGTCACCATGTTCCCATGTCGTGGTTTATTCCGATGTCACCTCCTGTGATTTATCATCGACCACAGGTTTTGCTCTCTTTAAAGTCTTTGTATTAAACAAGAGCCAAGAGACATTCTTCACAACATGCCTATATCCCCTCTGTAGTAGCCAGACTAATCAATCATTAAACCCTAATCTGGTGAAGCAAGCTCTAGATGTTGCACACCTCATACTCTTCCTTTGGTTTCAATTAATCTTAGCCAGAAGTTGAACAATTATTATTTTTCGTAATCCATTCCAATGATATTTTTTTTTTTTTCAAACAGGAAAAAAAGCCCCACCCCAAATTAGAACTTTGTCTTAAGATGCAAAGTTCACGATTTTTCTGTTTCATGAATATGATTTAATGCAAATTCTACCCCTTTATTTATTTCAGTAACTTTTTCTACATATATACAATTGTAAACATTGTAGCTTTGAAATTAATAGCTTAACATGTTCATGTTAGAATCATTTACTATACTTCCATGTCATGCCAATTTCAGGACATATTTGTCAGTCAGTACAATTGTTACAGCACATCATTTTTACTGGACTTAAGATACCTTTCATGTCTACATTTGGATGAAATGCATGCCAAAAGTGTATTGTTGACAACGGGTTATGTCTGTGCATGAACGAATTATAAGATCACTTTACTAACTCCTGTTCATGCAACATTATAGTAACATTTTATCATGCCATATGCCTATTGTTCCTACAAAACTATAGAACAGATTAAAAAGAAAAGAAAAACCGAACATACAGAATTACAAACTTGTATTAGTGGGAAGATATATTTCCTTTTCTTTTTTTTACCAAATGATTTTGATGACAAAGAAGGGGGCTCATCTGGATATTCTATCACTTGATCTGATGGCTGGTTGAGACGCAAAGTGATTTTTAAATTGAATTGAATTGCCAATTTCATACACTTTGAGCAACTGTTGCTCCAGAATTGAGTAATCTAGATGGTTCCCCCCCCCCCCCCCATGATTACTCCTCAACAAAATTGTGTGATTTCAGCCTTCAGAAAGAATTTAAATGTATAGAAGATGATTTTTTTTTTTTTTTTAAATCGGAGACTAACTACAAATAAAGTTTCTTCCTTCGCATGTGTGAAGGGATGTGTTAGTCTTCTTAACAGGAATGTCTTATTGGCAACTGTGGCATTTTCTGAGTAGTGAATGCGAGCCTACTCTTTGCATCGCATGTAACCCTTCATTGTGCATGCCCTATGCCAGGTGCCTGATATCTTGCTTTGACTCTGTTCTGATGATGTTTAGGTATAATAAGAGCAATTCCGTTTCAGTAACTAGCATCTGAGTGAAGTTCTGCTTGCTTGAAAATCTATCAAACACTTTCATTCATTCTTTAACTCTTAAACTTTTGTGTTAAAACTCTACCATCTTGCTCAGTGATTTGTATTCCGCCATTTTAAGTCAAATACAGCTTTCGTCTTCTTAGGATATAATAGATGTAATTACTTATGCCGTGAATAAAATGCAAAGAGTGAGAAAGAGGTGGGGAATGTTTTCTAAGAGGATTAAACATACAATGTAAAGAGTCATTTAAGCAGAACACAACAAACAGAACATTTGGCTATTAGTGGTTATGGCAGTGTGATAGAACAATCTTTCTGTCTGTATTAGCAAAATATTCTTGAACCTCAATCATGGTTTCTCAGTGGGTTGTAGAAGGTGTTGCAAGGACTGACGTGGGGGGGGGGGGGTCGTAATTGGGGAGGGGCACAGAACAGTTGAGAAATAGGACACAATTGGCTGTATGCTGTACATGTAGGGTGACATGACATGTATCCAGGGACCCCTGTTTGTGCAGAATGATGAAGGTTTTCCTCCCACTCACACAGGACTGAACGACACATAGCGCCTCCTTGCGCTCAACATGGACAAGTGTTGACTGAGTCTGAGCCGAAGCATTTCAGTCTCGAGTCTGTGGACGATATGGCCCCCCCTGCCACCCCCCAGCCCCCCTCTCGACATGATTATTTGCTCAATAATGCATGCACATGAGTTAACATGCAGTTTGCATGCTGTCCTGTGGTTTGGCATTTAGAATGCTGCTGCTCTGGCACACCTTTGCAGATTTTGTGTGGGCAGTGAAGGAAAGGCTAAAGAGATAAGGGGTTATGGGGGAGGGGGCAACAAGAAAGAGCAAGATACCCCCTTACAAATGTTTCCTAAAATAGAAAACTGGCATATTTCTTGTTTTTCCACTGAGACAGTAGTCATGTTGGTTTTCTATGGCTGCTTAGACAGGAAGAAGCAAATTTCATTCAGGAGGAAAAGTGATTTTTATTTCTCCCCCTGAGAATCAGTTCTTCAAACTGATGTTAACTATTATGTGACAGCAAACAAGTCTAGTATAAACTTTCTGGCATAGACATTGGAAAAGTGATTTTTATTTCTCCCCCTAAGAATCAGTTCTTCAAACTGATGTTAACTATTATGTGACAGCAAACAAGTCTAGTATAAACTTTCTGGCATAGACATTGGAAAAGTGATTTTTATTTCTCCCCCTAAGAATCAGTTCTTCAAACTGATGTTAACTATTATGTGACAGCAAACAAGTCTAGTATAAACTTTCTGGCATAGACATTGGAAAAGTGATTTTTATTTCTCCCCCTAAGAATCAGTTCTTCAAACTGATGTTAACTATTATGTGACAGCAAACAAGTCTAGTATAAACTTTCTGGCATAGACATTGGAAAAGTGATTTTTATTTCTCCCCCTAAGAATCAGTTCTTCAAACTGATGTTAACTATTATGTGACAGCAAACAAGTCTAGTATAAACTTTCTGGCATAGACATTGGAAAAGTGATTTTTATTTCTCCCCCTAAGAATCAGTTCTTCAAACTGATGTTAACTATTATGTGACAGCAAACAAGTCTAGTATAAACTTTCTGGCATAGACATTGGAAAAGTGATTTTTATTTCTCCCCCTAAGAATCAGTTCTTCAAACTGATGTTAACTATTATGTGACAGCAAACAAGTCTAGTATAAACTTTCTGGCATAGACATTGGAAAAGTGATTTTTATTTCTCCCCCTAAGAATCAGTTCTTCAAACTGATGTTAGCTATTATGTGACAGCAAACAAGTCTAGAATAAACTTTCTGGCATAGACACAATTATTAAGGTTTTAGCATTTTTCTTTACAACTGATATATATAGTATTAAATGTAATACTGTTTTGATTTTTGGAAAGGGCTGATTCAAAAGTAGTGTAGTATGTAGTGGAATGTTATATAGCATAAGCAAATTGATTTTTACACAGCTGTATATGAAAATGATGAGTAATGAACATTCAGTATTCCAACTGAATAATTTCTGTCTTCAAAGTTGATACTTACTTTACTTGATATCGTGCCCTCATCAAAAAACAGACCTTTGACAAAGTCATCGATTGTATTTACATAATGATAATAATGATAATAGTAATTATAATGATAATGATAATGGTGATGATGATGATGATAATAATTATAGTAACAATTTGTATTTGTAATACTCCTTACCACTCTGAGTTCTCAAAGTGTTTTAGATTGCATATCATGTTAAAAACAGCAATAGGGGGGAAAAACAACAACAACATTTATGCAAAGACATTAACAGTGCAACATCATTCTACTCCTTACGTATCTTCTGACTAATGTCATCATGTAGTTCTTTTATTTTTGGGGGGTCTGTGATGACTGGTGAAACATGACAAAGCCCCTGGAGGTGTTGGGCCAACCCACAGCCACGTGCTTGGTTTGTCACTGGAGGGGGAGATGACAGATGCCAAGCTTTGAATCAGGAAAGTGATTTTTAGGGGGGGTTAAGTTCATCATCGCTGCACCAGATAGGTGGGTGATTAGATGCTTGTTTAACCCCCCACCCCCACCCTCTCTTCCCCTTTATTCTGTGCAGACAGAAGTGAGAGTCACAGGCCAGGTAACCCTAGTTCGTTTAAAAGATTCAAAACAAAAACAATAACAATGGAAAGTTGGGGGTAGAATGGGGATGGGGGGGGGGGGGGGAGACCAGTAAGATGAGAATGAATGAGGTGCAGCCAAGGTTTCTTGTTCCTCAAGTCATGAAACTGGCACAGCCAGAGCTTGAAAGGAAACAGAACGCTCACCTCCTTCTTGATTTTGAAGTCTTTGAGTTATCCAGGGCTGTATCAAGCAGCAGGAGGACCCTGCCACTGGGAATCACCTCTAGAGGCATCCTATGCAATTTGTTTATTTTGTTTGAAAAGTCATATTTGTAACATCTTTTCTACAGTTATGTACATTTAATGCTGTTATTAAAACACGCTTTTCCAAAATTTTAAAGAGTGCTTGGAAGCATTAATGGATATTATTAAATACAGCAACTTCAAGGGAATAATGTAATCAATCTGTTTTACAACTTCATTCCATGTATAAACTAACATTTCATGTTGAAACTATTCACTGTACATGTCACATTAATGTTAATCATATATCTGTGCATTTCAAATATGTGCACTGAGGCCTGCTCTATGATAATTAGCCTTATTTGTAATGCACTTACATGTACATGTAAACACCCATACTGCTGGTAAACTGTCTCAGGTTTTGTGTCATGACCTGACTCGTAACCATTTATAGCACAGAGTGTACTCATAACATTCTGATTGGCTGATTTCACAGGGCTACAGTGCGTTGAGGATTAAGATATACAGTATTCTGTACTGATTTTGCTATTACCCATATACTCAGTATGATAGTGCTTGGATAGATGAACAGAAAATAGATACCGGGCAATCTGTGATATATTTAACACTCGGTTATCCAGGGGCATGATACATTTCGCACTTACCTACACTGTATGCAACATGGTGTACAAATTAACCCTATACATAATACATAGAGTCATTTCACCCGATCTCAGTTCATGTTTAAGTAAGTGAAATTGTGCTTTAAGATCATTATGCAGTTTTCATACATATGCTGTGATATGCTTCAGTTGAGATTCTGACATATTGTATCATTATTTGCTAGAGAATTTACCATTTAAAAGGAAAAAGAAAGACCTGTAAATACAGTGATTTTAAGGCAACAGATCATCTCAAATTTGATCAAAATTGGACAAATACTGACTCAGTTACAGAAATGGTCATGTTAATGTCAGTGACTTACAATTCAAAATATTCAGTTGTTGTTTTCCAGCTAGTTTGTCGGTCAATTGACTGTGGTGTCATGTATGTGACTATTGTCCGTTCAGTTTTGTGCATGAAAAAATTGCAAATTGCACATATTTTCTGTGCTGATGAGTGCATGGTCATGCAAGATAATCATATTTTGATCATTTGCTGTATGGATAGATGCAGATGTGCAATACAAGTGACAACACAGTCACTTGATGAGTGCAGCCATTCAGGGGATGGAGATGATACCATGTTCATTAGATGACTTTAGAGACATTCAGAAAACATCAATATGTAATATGTATCAAATTTCAACGGAATGTGTGCCAGATCTGTTGCTTTGTTTCACTGAGTTCATTCCAAACATTTTTTTTTTTTTTTTTTTTTTTTTTTTTTTTAAGTGAATTCCCCTAAAGACATCTGCCTCTCCTGAAATGTCCCTATGTATAGACTAGGGGCCATCACACAGTTGTGACGTGACCACTCTTGCACCTTCAAGGGGCACATTAACATTGATGTGTGTCATGTTTAATATCTCAAGTGCAAAATGTCCTTGATATTTTAAGACATGTGTACACAAAATGTTCTTCAGTAGGTGTTTTGTGTCCGTGACTTGCCCCATTTCGAAAAAAAAAGAGTACAATTTGTGGGCTTGCTTGTGTACTTTGCAGTTAGTGCAGCAAAAAAGAAAAAAAAGAAATAAATAATGCATGGTCATATTTCTTTGTGATGATACATGTATGTATGCAATGTGAATTCTACAAACAGTGCTAGCATGTCAGTGGAACTGCCAAAAAGTTTATTATAGGTAGTGAATATGAAATTCACTCAGTAGCGCAGAAGTGTAAGTTATTTGTTTCTCAGATAAAGGGTGAAACAAAGTGGAAAAATGAGAAATGTGCCAAAGAAGCATTTTCATATCTTAGGACTGCTATGTGGGCTCATATATTTGGACCCTGAAGCAGTGTGCATTGCCGACCTTACGCTATTACAACTTTTTTTTTTTTTACCAAGTTGATTTGCCATAAGAGGTACTGACATTACAAATGATCTCTATTTCTCCCGTAGTACATGCCACAGGCGAGTACCTACGCCCAGTTTTCCCAAGGACAGACCTTCCAGCAACCAGCTCCGCCGCAACTCCAGCAACAACAGCCGCAGCAGCAGCAGCAGCAGCAACAATGCCCGGGAACTCCCCTGCGGACGGTGCCGGACCAGCAGGCCAAGCAGGCGCTCCACAGGACCATCTCAGGTGGCCCGCAACAGCCGCAACCGCCGGTCCCTCAGCAGCAGCAACCACCACAGCAACAGCCTCCACAGCAACAACAGATGCCGGTGTCACAACCCTCCGCCATCCCACAACAGAGTGTTGCAGGGAGCCTACAGGTGAGAGAGAATTTTTGCTCACAAACATTTTTTTCCCATGCTGTGTGTTAGTCCAAGTGATATCCATTTGATTTTTATGAAGTATTATCATTGTTATGATTACCTTTTTCTTTTAACTTACTATTAAGGTCAACTGAAAAGTTGTAATTCTGAAACTGTTGTCTGCAATTTCATATATGAAATATGATCTATGTGTAATCACAACCCCATATCTCAGCAGGCATTAAGTTGTGTTTGTTTCTTGTCACAAGTTGCCATGTATTTATCTTCTCGAGTGGCTTGTTTTTTTTCGAAAATGTTGGAAAGGAGCGAATGATACCAATTTTTCTGTCCATTGCTGTACTCCACGATCGCGAATTTAACTGCTCGCAAAATCGTCAGGAAGTCTCTATTTGCAGAACACTAGACTAGCTAAATATGTTGTGTATGAAGTACTGTAAATGGCACAGTAAATGTACTGACAGAGACGCCTTCCCATTGTTATGTGTTCCCTGCAGTCTTCAACCTCACAGCAGCAGATTAGCCAAGCTGCAACCCAGCAGCCAACGTCGCAACAGTCTGTTGCAGCCCAGCAAGCAAACCAGGCCCTTTCTCAACAACAGACTCACCAGGTGGGTTTGACTTTAGTCGTGGCATGACAAATGCAGTGGATAATATCTGTGGTGGATGACCAGTTGTACACAAGATATTTTACCTCAGAAGTTTGGTGGTTGCTGAAATTTCTATGTTGAAAGTTCAAAAACTGCTTTTCTTACAAGATTCGGAATCTAATACTACTGTCTTGTGTTTTCCAGTCTCATGAGCTTGAGAACATTATAGCTCTACTACTTAATGGACACTTTGATGAACATGCAATGATGACCAATTCTGGACCAGTAGATCATTAAAAGAGTAGAGAAGACTTCAAAATGATATCAGATGTGTTTCATTTTATCTTTAAAGAAAAAAAAAAGTTCTTTCTTTCTTTTCTTTTCCCCCAAAACATATCTCTCTCCACTCTCAGATGCCCCCACCCCAACAGCCACCAGTACAACAGTCAGCAGCTCCCAGCCAGCCCTTGATACAATCCCAGGCAGCACCCGTTGCAACACCGGCATCGGCAGCAGTGGGAACAGGTCCAGTCCAGCAGCAGCCCCTTGTGCCAGGTCCTTCCTCCACCCCGACCCCGTCCGTCCCCATAACGCAGCAGCTCAGCCAAGAGGGCAGGCCCCAACCTACTGATGCCGCCAAGGTACTTGGTCATACGAGAACACTAATGTCATTGTTAGATTAGTCTCTGTCGAATAATATCTGAAATGGTCTCGTTGTAGACTAGGTTCTGTGACATCACCCAACATGCTGCCCAAGAGGTACAAGCAAAACGTGTGCAAAGCGCCTAGCCTCTAGCTAGTTAGCAATACATGTACTGTACACCGGCCTGCCTAGCTGGCCTGATAAATGATTCTCGACCCGCTCAAGCTGGGATGTGAGACCGTAACTCTTCCCTGCATGCGTAGTGCCCTGTAGCATGGGTAGTGATATCAGTGAAGCCACATCTATTGGGTCTATGTATGATGAGCTATATATAAAGCCCATCAAAACTGCATCCTGATTTTGTTTATTTTTTTTTCTCCCAAAGGGTGACATAAGATCAAACACTTCTTCATCTGCAGCTTGTTTCATCTCCTTCAACTGATTTAGTGCATTAGATTAATATGCATGTCATGCATGAGTTGTCATTGTGTGATATTGTAGCCTCCACAAGATACGGTAAGTGACCATGAAGTAACTCATAGCACAGGATTAGAAGGCAAATAGTGTAATAAAGTCCCATATATAGACTGAAAGTAAACAAACAAAACAAACTGTGTATAAGTCGTAAGAGAGCCTGGACGAATTCCTAAACTCCTCTCTACCAAAGCACTGTGGCAATAATTCAGTATGATTCCACACTTATCCATTCCTCAATACCATGTTTTGAGCCCCATCTCAAACCCTTTATGAAGCAATTCTGTCTTTGGAATATACTGGCACCGTAAGCAGACTGACAGTAATGAAGCAGTGTGTATGTGTACCAAGTGGTAGAAGAAACAAGAGCCATCAATGTTCTGACTACAAAAACAAAAAGCAGAAAATGAAATAGATTTTCTACCCTTTATTTTACTGTACATTGATTGATTTCTTTGTTTCACTTTCTAGCACTTAACTATGTAACCTCCGATTTTCAGTTTCACAGTTGCCTGCGATATAGTTCAAGTGTACGTATATGAATTCAAGCATGTTAAATAGGCATGACAGTCACAGTTTCTTGGCAATTTGAGATGGGGAATTTGGATTGACAGAGGCCATCCTTATAATTGTTCATATAGTCAACTTTTGAGTTACTGGAAATCCAGACTACATTTGTAAGTGAATGGTATGATTACAACAATCTTGAAACAAATGCTAGCATATTGCACCAGTGTGGGGTGAGAGACTCTTGCCTCAGAGGCCCAGCTGTAAGTGCAGCTACACTAATGACAGTGCAGCGACACCAGTTACAGTGCAGCATGTCAGTATTCACACAGTGCATGGAAGATGAAGACAGTTTTATCCCTTCACCAAGGCTAGAAGTGTACATTTTTTTTTTTTTTTTTTTTGCTGTTGTCATGAAAACTTTAAACTTGAGGTTAGTAGGGAGCAGATACTAGTGTAAGGTCTGAACATAGCTTCAGTTACTTATCTCTAGTCTTTTATCATATCACACATTGTCACAAAAAATGAATGGGTGGAATGGAATTGTCTCATAGCAGTGAGAATTTCCCTGTGATACTTATAAAACCACTAATTACCCCAAATGCAATCATTTTTCTGACCCAGAAAAGAAAAAAAAAATAATGGCAGTTTTAGCCATATTCTGCAGTATCTGAAACATTAAACAAAAATGGTTAACAATGAAGAGAAAGTAAAATATCCTGTGAAGATCCAGCAACATACTAGCTAGACATCTTTTGTTCTGACAAGTATCAGAATATGTTCTTTTGGGAGTCGATGGCAAGCATCAGTCATGTTCATAGCATGACCTCTCTTTGTCCCAGGACAACTCATCTCTTGTTGCGATATTTTCCAAGCTCTATTTATAGATGTTGACTATGGTGTAGACCCGGTCCTGCATATGCCGGTGCATGTCAGTAGATTAGACTGCCATTGGACTCAATATCTCGTCACGGTGTCGCCCTTTGCGTGTGCTTTTTTGTTTTCCTGTGGGATGTGGGACAAACACGAGGCCTCCTAAAAAAAGAGATCTCCCCATCTAGTGGTTGTCACTGGCAATAAAAGCAAGCACACAAACAGCATTGTGCCTGGCTTGAACACTTCAGTCTTATTCCCTGTTCACATTAGAACTGTAACCCTCTTGCATGTCAAAAAGTCAAACTCACTTTTACCCATGTCTTTATAGCTTGTGTGAGTAACTCTGGCATTGGGCTGCTGTGAAGTGGTTGTGTACAATGTAATCATTGATGCCTACAATATTTTGAAGATTGCATGCAGATCCTGATTCCATCTACATATGGAGTCTGTATATGCGGGGACATGTAATTCATACGAGCTTAAAATCAGCGGGAGTCTGGAGACAGCAAGTTCATTACCATGAACAACTCTCTCTAAGTGTATTTCTAGAAGGAAATTGCTTCAGGGAACATCCAAATTTGTATTTCACACCCTCTCCCTATAACTTAATGCATCTGTCTCCAATCCTTCATTGAGATATTTGTTTGATCTGATGTGACAGTGAGAATTAATGATAACCCAAGCTGTTAGTGAAAAGGAAACATAAGCTGCCAAGATTTGTGCTGTGCAACCCTTTCATCTTCCCTAAATGAATTCCTCGGGGACACGGTCTTAATCTGTACATTTATGTTTTCAAAGAAATGTGCCAACATACACTAAGTGTGATGGGCAGAAGGTCGTATATGAAGTTTCTTGTCTTGTTCTGCCAGCTAATGCGGTGAGGTAATGCGGGGCGACGCTCGAATCGTAGGAGCAAGGCAAACCAGAATGGAAACTTCCATTGGGATAGGGGATAGTTTTGCCCCCCGCCTCAGGCAGGAAGCGTGAATCATGGCAATGTGACATCGTAGACAGGCAGCCAAAAATGTGTTTGCACCACTGTCAGCCCACACTGGTCAATGTCCCCATCTTCATATCACTTATGGTGATCCGCCAAATACACAGACGTGGAGAGATGAGAAGATCGCACATTTATATCAACCATTATTTGAAAGAAAAAAAAAAATGGGTGCGAAATCGCGTCGTTCTCACCAGATAGTCTTTCGTGCCAAAATGATATCAATGTCAAGAACAGGATGTGGCAAATTTTGCTGTAGCTTGTGTTCATGTCTCGCAGAGGTAAACTACACTGTAATGTGACTTCTTTTATGCTCGATGCATGTAGCATATTACTGCAAGTGTTTCCCTCTTGTTATGGAAGCTTTTTGTTCTTTTCTTGTTTTCTCTCCAAAGTGAATGCAAAGTGTAATAGAGGTGCCAGACAGCCCCGTTCTGGTTTTCGATGTTCTTGATGGTTGTCCCCTTATCTCTCCGGCAGTCACGCCCAGCAGAGTTGCACTCGCTCGTGATTTCCGTGCCGAAAAAAAAAAAAAAAAAATGATTATTTAATGCTGGGAGTGAAAACCAACATGTTTGGACAACATTTTGGGTGGGGGATCAGGGTGGGGAGGGGTGGTAGGTATATCTCCTGTGTGCAAGCAGTCAACAAAGTGGCAGCAAGGGATTGCCAGCAGGCCACATGTGGGGCTCAGACAGGTGTGGCCACGTTCGTTAGCATGTTTGCTCACCAGTGTTCCATGTGCTACGTCCAATTATGCGAGTAATTCCGCCGGCAACAACTTGCCAACATCTGAGAGCCGTTTGGACCCCCTAGCTGCCCTCTCCTTGACCTTGTTAGGGGCTTGAGCGCTCCGCAGCGGTCGGGAAGGAAGCCTGACATTACCCACAATCTCATGTCTTCCCTCTCGGCCTAAGTACACAATGTCATGTTTAATGAGCCCGCCTCAAAGAAACATGCAAAATTGAAAAAGACATTATTCCTCTCCTCTCCCCCCAACCCCCTGAAAGAAAAAGGAAGAAATGAAAGAAATATTAGTTTGGGTTGCGGTGACTGGTTGTGATTAAGTTAAAAATGAAAAAAAAAATACATATTTTTTTTTGTTTGACATGTTGTTTAATTGAGGAATGGTTTGCAGAGATTATCATCAGAGGAGAGATGTGATAGGAGACTTGCAAGGCTGCAAGGGAATGTTATGAATGCTGCGAAAAGGGATTTGGCTGGCAGGATAGCGTGACCAGATTTCATTTGCTGTATTTCCTCGTGTTTATGGTGTGCGCGGGCAGGAAAGTATGAACTAGGACTTTTCTTTGGAGACTAGATCTGGGCTCTCGTGAATGAGTCATACGCTCACCCTGGATTTATAGTTTGCTGGTGAGACACTAAAACATCGCTAAAGGTGTAGTTTAGGGAAACTTGGCTCTAAAAAGATGTATTTCCAAAATTTCAGGGAGACAAGAAAGTGACAAGCAAGTGATTGGACTTCATAGCCAATTCGTGGGCCAGTAATGCTTTCAGGTTTTGTTTTGTTTTTTAAACATACATAGCACATGTCTATTTAGCAGCAGGTATTACGGAGTTCTTTAAATATCACATTGGGTTATGAATCACATTCAGTCGAAGTGGAAGAGAAAAACATAAGGACTTTTATAACTGTATCATTTCCTGCAATCATCACCACAATAGCTGTCTTCCAATTAAAGGAAGAATTCCCTCCCCCCCCCCCCAAAAAAAAAAAAAAGTGAAGGAAAAAAATCTAATAGATATTAGTACAGACAGTTGAAGCCATTAGGTGAAGTTCATGTTTTCATGCATAAAAGGAACAAAATATTGTGAAAATAAGCAGTTATGGGTGATCCTATTCATTACTTGAAAAGAGTTTATGTTAATCAGTTTTTCATGTAGAAAAAAATGTATCCAGTAGCCAAGTAGAAATGCATAGGCACAGTGACAATGTTAGAGAACTTCGTATACAACATGGAATATCTTTTGGGCAAAGTCCCAAGGGTTTGGGGACTGGTTGGAATCTTGATTTTCTGACTTCAGCTCAGAATGTCCAGTGATGATGTATGTAATTTAGGAGAACGGTTGGATATATGCAGCAAATTGTTCGTGTGAATGACTGGTAAAGGTCAAAGTCAAGGTTGCCAGGACTACAAATGTCATTTGCTTAGGTCTAACTTTAGCTGTAAATGTGCAGTGGTAGTATACTGATAGCAAGGATGGGGATAAGACAGTCGATTGCTCGGAATGATAGCTGTGAATCAACAAAGGTCAAAGGTTGGCTGTATTTGGATGAATCGCCATTTTCCAGTTATCAGTTCACACTAGGAATGTCCAGTGGTAATATTTCTCGCTAAAAAGAATAAAAAATATTAGAAGAAAAGCAGCTGAATGTTTGAGGTCATGCTCAAAAAGTATCCAAAAATTAGCAAGAAAAGTCATTTTCTGGCCATAACCTTTGCTTGTTATATCAAGTAAAAGGTCATGCTCGCAGGTATAAAATAGCCAGAAAAGTTATTTCTGGCCCTGACTTTCGCATGTCATACCCAGTATCAGTGATAAAGGTTCATACCAACAGTTAATGTTCAAGATATATGATTTTATCAAATTTTAAATGAAGGGGGCCTTTAATAGTGATTGCGTGTGAAGGCAGCGGCATCCCAGTTGACTTGCAGGCTGCGGTTGCATTGCTCTAGCTTCCCAAAGAAGTGGTGATCAGAGAGTGTAGACATCAGTACTAGAGGCCAGCTACACACCAGCCAAGCCATCCTGTCAATTGAATGATTAGAGAAGACTGTCTGGCCGTGAAGCCTCGATAATCTGATGATCATGCACCGGTGAAGGCAGCGGGATGGGTTGGGATTTCAATAGAACATTGGAAACACCGATGTGAAAGAGCTGTTGAGAAAATGAGATTAATAAACCCCCCCAAACAAAAGAAACAAAAGGTAAGGAGTGTGAGAAGTAAATTTTTAAAGCTCATGCTACTAGTGAGGCAGCTTCAGTAAATTCTCGCTCTGATCTCCCGTTATCTTTGTTAAACATGCATTACATAAATCTCAACTGAAAAGGCTTCAAGACACATTTATTGCAGGGAGGAGTGGGATGACTGAATCATTGATGACACAGCAAAAATAATCATATTTTGCATCGTTAACTGTTTTTTGGCAGTAAGATCCCTAAAATAGTGAGGATTTACCAGTGAGATTTTTGTTGGGTTCAAAGAGTCAGAAACGGCCCAGAATCTGTGTGTGCCTTTGCCAGTGAAGTGTACAAAGCAATTCTGTGGCATTCAGAAAGACACAATCCATTAGAAAGGAAGGGGCTTCAAGATTATAAGTCATACCCATCATGACTGTTTTACACTGTTATGCACTGGGGTAATATTTCTGCAGAAATATGCATTTAGTACTTATTGAATTGGCAACTCTGAATTTTATATATTTCATATTTTACAGAAAGATTAGCTGGCACTGTTCAATTCATAAGGTAGCTGCATAGAATCACTATAAGAGATGACAAAATTTGCCAATTTCAGACAGATATTGATTTTAATTTTTGACAATATGTTGCCAATTTAGGAACCAGAAACAGATTTAGGCATTTAAAGGCTATTGATAGTTTTGTCACTGAAATGAACACAAGAGTATATAACCAAAGTAAGGTGCAGATGAAATAGAGAATTTGTTTTTCTCCCTTTTGGAGTAATAGCAATGAATGATAAAATAGTTTGAAACATTTGTAGCATCAAACGAAAGAAATGTTGTTTTCTGAGACTCACCGGGTTGAATGCATAAAATATGGTGACCTTTTAATCCCCGCTCATCATGGGAGAGAATTAATATATTTCTCATGTATTATCCAAGCTCCAGTATTTGTCTTTCTGACCAGTTTATAAAACTCTTTGAATTCAGAAGAAAGGCTAGTGTGTATTGCTTGGTGTTTTCACCTGCCCCTCAATGCTGCAAATTTGATGAAATGCTATCCCTTGATAATTCAAGGAATGGGTGGATATCTGGAGACTAAATATATATCTTTGTACTAAAAATTTTATGGGATGATGTCAGAGAGTTAATGTTTTCTTTCCTTGATTGTCTCTTTTCACATCTCCTCTGTTTCAAATGTAAGAGCAAGATAGAAATTGTCTTTTAAGAGAAATATCAAAGTCATTTTACATTGTTTCACGGACCAGAGCTGCACTTTGTAGCAATCGTTGTTCATTAGTTTATGTGTGTCAAAACGTCAAAATGCACATGGCTGTTTTCCCAACCCCCCTTCATTTGTTAAGTGTCAGGCGTTTGCTGACAGAAACGTATTTGTCATGGCATTATCAAATTACAGCCGTATAGACTAACAAACTAACCCTGACCAGATTCGTTAGGTGCCATTCTTACTGGTAGGCATTCGTTGTCGTCTCAACGTAAGTGCATGCAGAAGGATGTGACAATATTTGTCCTTGGATTTTTGCCAATTGCAATTCGTCCCATGCGGAATATCCTGTGTCATATTCACTAATTAGTGGATTGCATTAAGAGCTTGCAGTCAGTGGTGTTTGTGTTTGAATATAGTGGCAAGCGGATCTCATGCAGGCCATGTATGAGACTATCAATTACAATGATTGGTACGTTTGAACCCTAGAATGGTTTCAAAAACTGTCCTGTGTATCTCTTCTTTTGGATATTTGTGGAGGATGCACAATATTCATCTTTTGTTTATAGTAGGATACACCCTTAGGAACTATGGGTGTATCTTATTGCAGCATTAAGCACATACCTCCTGTGTCAGAGAGAGAAGAGAGAGAGGGGGGGGGGGGGGAGGGGGAGGGGGGAGGGGGGATATCAAGGAAGGAGAGGTATAGGAAGTAAGGTTACAAACACCCAGCAGTTTAATTAATTCTAATTTTCCTGTTGTAAATCCCGCCTAGCCCCTTGCCCCTAAAGCGGTCTCTAGCGCGTAGCAGCTTCCCTCTGTGCCGTCACAGGTAGGGAGCTGTGGATATACAAAGTGTGAGAGAATTTGTCAACAATGGTCCTTGTCCCACATGGGATCTCTCCTCTAATGATTCAGAGGCAGATATACAGGGATGGGGGAGGGAGGGGTGGGGGGTTACGGGTGGGCAGAAGTGCTGCAGTGTCAAGGCATTGAAGCAGAAATTTGCCTGCCCGTGAAATATTTCTGTCTTTTCGCCCCTCCTCCTGCCCCATTTTACACGCATTGTCTGACAATAATTGTACTTTGAAAAACAAAAAAGAAAACAAAGCAAAACAGGGCATATGGTCCTCCATGGCCACTCTTGTCTCTGATGTTGTGTAAAAATGATGGTATGAAAACCTTGCAGTTGAAAATGATTGCTAAAGGCCTTAAGATGAGTAATGAAAATCTGTGAGCAACATTATTTATACCATGATCAGTTTTCTCCCATAGATAGTAGTGGGCAATAGTTGTCAAAATATGGAAAGAGTTTACTAGAATGATGATGTTTCTCTGTACATTCTGATAGTGACAATGTAATTTTTCGTATGCTTGAGTGTTTCTTCATCCTGTTCACATCACTTCACAACTCAGCAATTTGTGGTAGCATTTAAACTTGAAGCAACACAATATTTGACACAGAGCTGCCATTTCCTGTGTGTTCCCTTCATCAGAAATTTAAGCTACATATCTTTCTGAAGTGCAATATATTGTGTAAATATGATGTAATATGCTAAGAATGTGCAATCTATTGACAGTGATATGGTTTCAGCTTTCAAAGTGGTCTGTACTGTGCATCAGTATGTGTAAGAGTGTCTTTAATGACAGCTTCGCAGCGTGAACATTTTGCTATTAATAATTCAGTGGCTATTTTCACGCTGCTTTGTCCAGAGGTGAGGTATGAGTGTTCTTTGAGAGTTCTCCCGGGTAATAGAAATTTTTCCATACAATGTTGAGTGCTGCGCAGTGCTTGGAGCATTCAACAGTAGAGGCAGTGCTTACAAATAATCCTGGCATCCTTTCTTTTTTTTCCCTCTTTTTTTTTTCTCTCTGTATGCATAGTTGAGATCTTGATCACAAATTACTTCAATTTTCTCAATGGGTTATAATCATTATGAATATCATGTCCATTTCTTTGATACATGACAAAGTTAGTGTAGGTCTTTCCATGTGCGATGCAATGCTGCCAGTTCTCATTGTTAGAAACCACGTTGGGAGCCATCATGCATGAGATGCCATGGGATGTAGTCAATTCTCAGTGAAATGTTTCTAGGAAGTTGTCGCACAGTCTTACTCTTTCACACCTGCAAATGAACCGCAACAGATGCCCCTTCTCCAAACTTTGTTAGTAGTAGACAGTCCTACATGCCGTGTTTCCAAGAATCGTCAATGGGGTGCCGCAGCCCATACACCTGATAATCATTGCCCTTTTCAGAATCAAGACTTTGTGGTTGTGGAATTCACAGCTGCCTCTTCTGTGGCCAAATGTGCTAGATTGCTACAGGCATTAATGTATTACTCAGTACACCTGATTTAACCCACCCCCCCCCCCAAAAAAAAAAAAGAAAAAAAGAAAAAGAATCAACCAAACAAACAACCAAAACAACCGATAACATTCAAATTGGAATTGGGAACTGTGATAGTCATTTCAGTTCTAGGGATAGCTTGCTATCGATGACTCAAATTGCATCTAGTTATTATGTCATATAGAGATAAATGGTGCTGATAAGTCAAACCATTGTGCAGGGGGGTGAGATAAACCCATTGAACACATGTCATATGTTGTTAAAGAATCCACACATTAAAAAACCAAATGCTGTTTTTTTTTAAGCCAATGACCATTGGCCTCTCAAGTGTGATGTGGTTCCTCTGTTATGGGCCCTCAAGGGCACCTGTCATTTATTACTCAGTATTAAGCCGGAAAGTTTCATGGTGCAGCCTTCAAATAATCTGACTTTCTGCGAAGTGGTCACATGTGCATTGAAGTTAATAGACATCTGTGGAATGCTGGATGACTCATTCTGTTTACATTACCTTGTATGCCAAATCAGGTGTGCAGTCACCTGCTCAACTTTTGGTTAGTTTTCCCTCTTTTTATATGTCACCATCCATCTGCATTCTTCTGTTTCTCCTGTGACTGAAATGCTTTCCACCTAGCCATAATATGTCATTGCTTCCTTCTGAAGCCCTGTCATTCCAGTGTCCCGTCAGATTAAATTGTATTTAGGATTTAAAAACACAAAAAAGTGATTACGAAGTTACCAGTAAAGCTCAAAGTGCCTATGAGTGTAGCATTGACAAAGAAAAGACCATGTTAGAATGTTCCTCTTTTTTTTTTTAAATGATTGATTGACTTACGGCTGTGAAGTATGAAATGGTCTCAGATGAGAGTGTGTGCTGTACACATAATACCGATGTATATTTTGTTTTTTTATTTGGACACTCAAATGACATGCATGTATAAGCAACCAACTTTGCTTCCCTGTGTTTTCCTTTCTGTCTTTCCTTCCTTCTGTCCCTCCTCTCTTGTCTCTCTTTTCCATCTCTATATCTGTTTGTAGCTCTGTAGTATCCCAGTTACCAGATGTGTTACCCCTGTCAGGTGTTGTAAATTTGACTTGCTCTGGATGAGAAAGTAAGAACAAGGTTATATCGATCATTCCTCAGACCATATTTACACTGAAAGTGTAAAGAGGCGGGAAGGGAAAATCCACCCCCTCCCATTCTGCCCCTAGCATGTGTACCAAGCTGTGCATCCTATCAGATTTGTGTAAAACAAAGTGAATTATTGTAATCAACCAATCGTCTGTACGTATGCATTTGACCTAACCCTAACCTCTGAAATATCACAAATCAAGAGCAAAACAAATCAAGGAAAAATAAGAACTCATTTAGATGTTGTTGCAGACAAGATATGCTTGGGGCATACAGTAAAAGTTTCATGGTCTCTTTCATCAATTGAATAAAAATACAAAGTAAAACACACACACACACACACACACACACACAAGATGAAAGGTAGTGCATGCTTGTGGACAATCAAGAACATGACATTACTCCTGAAAACTGAATTGCCTGCAGGATAAAATATCTTGTCCGAGCATCTCCTGCTTCATATGTGCATTCCCACTTCTTCCTACCCTTACAAGTATCATCATTATCATTATTATTTTTGTCTCTTTAGATGGTTAGAGAATTGTTTGGAGCATTCATGCTCTGTTTGTGTCTAACGTGTACCCAAATGATCTCTCCCTTACCCTCTAATAGGCAACAGGCGAAGGGTCGTCCAAGTCCCGGGGATCTCCAGCCCTGGAAAGGAAGGATGCTACAGGAGGGGACTCCGTGTCTGGGACAGCTGGCACTGGAGAGGAGAGGTACATTTGTAGGATAAACATGAAGAGAACATCAACCTCCTTTCACCTTTTTTCTCCTCCTCCTTCTCCTCCTCCTCCTCCTCCTTCTTCTTCTCCTTCTTCTTCCATAGCAGTAGATGTAAACATTTCTTAACCCGTTGAAGACGGTTTGATTTTGCTACAACATGCATTTCCCACAGACACTTGCCTGAGGATACTGAGGACTTGTCCTCAAAGGGTTAAAAACAATGAATCAAGGCAAATATCACAAAGAATGTAACATACAATGTAAAACTTAGCAGGTGGGGGCTGATCATCTCTATTTATCCTGTGAAAACCTCTTAATTCATTCTGATTGAACAGTTTTGAGGAGCAATTGATTGACATTGTTTTATTTCCTAACCTCCGTAATATTGTGGCTAGGTTTCCACTGTATCGGATGTTGCAATGCTTCCTTGTTTCAGAAAAAAACAAAACAAAACTGAGAGCTCCAAAGATTGCAAAAATTGTGCGTATGTTCCTGGTCCTGTTCTGAATAGTACACACAACACTTCCTCACACAGGAATCTATTGGAATGTTCAGAAAAGATAAGGGGCAAGTGATTCAACTTCTTATAAGTACATGAAAAAAAAAAAGTCACTAAATCCTTTATGCAATGATGAACCCATTGCATTAGTTTCTCCCCTTATTTCTCTGCCAATGAATGTGACCCAGTAATTGTAGCCATTCTCAGGGAAGAATGAAAGAAAGAAAGAAAGAAAAAAGGAAGGAAATTCAAATGCTGCCAGCTTCTAGAAAACTGGATGCATGACTCTCATTTATCATTTTATATTTTTGTTTCAATTCAGTAAGGAAGACTTGAAGGGAAAAGGATAGACTGCCAAATAAACACTTTTTTCATTCAGGTGTCAATATTGTTCAAAGGTTCTGTGGACCTTTATGCTTTTTATGCTTGTCAGATGTATTTACCCATACTTTCAGCTCATGTAATTCAAGAGACACGATTTTGTAAGTCTCTTAGAGATGCGTGACAGGGGGAGCCTAGTAGTTTAGATTTTTATCATGGGGCTGGCTTTTTGTTCCTGCAGTGGGACGGAGGGGAGCCAGAATGTGGAGAGGCGGCGCGAGAAGAAGAAGTCCAGCAAGTCCGGCAAGAAGCGGCCCAAGCTGAGCATGCTGTCCGTGAGCGAGGATCAAGTGATCGAGTGCTCGCTGGAGACTCACCGGGGTGACACGGTCATCTTCAAGTTCAGCGAAGATGACCAGCATGAGGGCATTGTGGCCAAATTTGTGAGTGACACACTGAGCTTGTTTGAATCTGCATGCTGTGGCCTGCGTGCCAGAGGGATGTGTAGCAATAGATTTTCTTGTCAAACTTGGACATGGCTACAGACACACAGACCCGACAATTTTCAAGCAAATAAATTCTCTGCAATGAATGAAAGCACATGAAGGAATCTACATGTGAATGGGACATAGTTACCTCCATTTACCCTGCAGTATTAACAGCATAGCATTATACCAACTTGATTTATGAAATATGAGAACCAAAGCCAATGTAATGCAACTATGCAATATCAAGATAACCTCTATGAAAAAGGTTTCATACATTCTAGTTCACCCTGTGCATTGCTTGTCTGTAGGTTAAAATCTTCCTTCAGTGTCCCGCTCCATGATTAAACGCAGACATGTGCTGTGCTTGATGCATGCAAAATCAGAATTTCTAAAGAAGACTTATACCCTGGAGAGAACTCCTCCATTACATTTTTCTAGGTTACATGAATCATCCATCTTCTAAATTCCAAGTAGAGCAATATTTTTCCTTTTTGTTGGAAACATTGCTTGTGCCAAAATTTGAAAATGAGAATCAACCACTGAGGTAAATTTCTTATGCAGTTGTGCATTGAAGGGACAGGTACAATATTGTGAGTTTAAAAGTTTTCAAAATTTTCATTGATTCCATTGCTTAGTAGCATTGCCATTTTCATCTTATTTGCTGGGTGCAAAATTCTCGTAACAAGGGAAAGGTAAGTCTGCCCGTGGAATTGTGAAAGAGTGAATTGATTTTCATTTCTCTGACCAGGTGGAAACCAAGCATCTGCCGGAGCAGCATGCTGCTCTCTTCAAGGAGCAGTTGCTGCGGGTGACAGAGGAGGCCAGGCGCCGCGGTCCGGTCTCCGGCCCAGAGCAGATGCAAACAGCGGCTGGCGAGGGCGGAGCCCCCGGCCCTCAGCTGCGGGACGACATGCTGTCCAGCCCCACCAAGACGGCCCCCTCGTCGGACGCCTCCCCGCCGAGTGGGGACGAATCCCAGCAGCAATTGGTATGGTCCCCTCTGAACTCACCTGTCTCACCCATCTCTGAACCTACAAGCCCAAGGCTCAGCCCCCTTTATTGGCCCTCTGTGGTGGGTTGGTTGGGACTGGCCCGCTCTCCTTACTCTCTTTATTTGCTAGATTTTGCAAAACAGACTGCCGTGAATCAAGCCTTGGTGTGGCTCATATCCCACATATACTTTTTAATATCCATATGTTGTGATGGAATGACTCGCTAGCCTGAAGTCTGTGGCTTGATTATTCCCTTCTAAACCTCACTGTAAAGCCATCCCACCCAACCTCTGTTTCCTCTGTGTGCAGTAGAGTGTTTGGTGGCCTCAGGCCATTCTTACATGCAGCCAGTCACAATCCTGGTCCCAAACTCACTTTATACCAAAATGCACCTTGTTTCCATGGGTTGATAACCTGTCCGTGGTCTTTCCATGACATTTCATGGTGCATGCTCATGAGGCAGGGCTCACACATAGTCTTGCCATTGTGCTTTGTATGATAAAGTGTTAACTGCTTGCTGCAATTGGATGAGTGGGCAATACACTTATCCTTCCAAAAGAGCACTTCCCCGTGTGTTGTATAGCCACCACAAAAAAAAAAAAAAAATCAAAAAAATCCACGAAGACATGAAAGTAGACTGATAGAGAAATGAATGAATGAATGAAATGTTTAGAGTGGTGATGGGGGAGGGGGATAGAAGCCTGAATGAATGAAATGTTTAGAGTGGTGGTGGGGGAGGGGGATAGAAGCCTTTTCGGGTATCTTTTACAGGTATAATCATTTGTTTGCAGCATCCAAATTGGTTCTCATTAACAACACATGCAATTTATTCACTTGAGAAGATTTATTCTCCCCTTTGTATTTACCCCTTATATGAATATGATAAAGTGATATGTGGTTTTCTTCCTTTTTTGTGGTCTTTATTAAAAAAATGTGTGCATATCTGATGTAATGGTCAGTTTTGGAAATTCTCCCATCTCAGTACTAATTTGCTTTAAACTGACTAATCCTAAATACTTGCTCCTCTGCTTCCTAATCTGATATATTTGAGAGAAAATTGAGTGACTTATCACTTGACGCTGTAAATCATGAATACTCATATCTTAGTTCTTTCTCTCCCACTTCTATCATAAGACTTTTCATCTCAGTTAGACTTTGTTGATGACATTTCCATTGTTGTGATGATCCTTCAGAAGACTGAATGCCGGATAATGCTTTGTCATGAAGATTAAACCAACCATCACACCTTGATTTATTTAGAGCAACTTTGATTTAGTATGATTTTTTAGAAGGATGACAAAATGCTTGCAATCAGTTTTCCCTTGAGACAACATAGAATGGATTAGAAATGATAATGTAGTGAATTTGACTAATAGCATGATTGTGTATATTCTTTTGAGTGTGATGGTTGTTTGAAGTGTTTTTGCAGCTGAATAATTGGATAGCTGCGTGTGTGAAGAGTTTCTTTCTCAGATGCCTTTGAGTAGATACAGTGCCATTAATGATGATTTGTGGTAACTGCATGAACTTTGCCATGAATGTTCATTGATTTCTTATATGGTGACTCAAGACATTTGCCGATCGGCTTTGTGATTATATTGTGCATCATTATGTCTTGCAGAATGCCCCGAGACAGAGCTTTGAGATGGCTGTTGCATCTCAAGCTGACCAGCAGTTGCGGCCTCAGGAGAACCAGCATCAGCCTCTATCCAGGAAAGCCAGCAGCCCACTGACAGTGGGAGGAGGAGGAGGAGGAGGCGGAGGCGGCGGCCAGATTCAGATGTCGTCTGCAGATGGACTGTACGTGGAGCAGGGGTATCCCAAGCCTATGCAGTCCCCTCCTGTGATGGCCGATAGCTTACCCAATCCGGCCCTGGTCCCATCCAGCCAGCCCATGCCAATGGATGTGGTGACGCCCCAGCCTGTGTACCCAAGTCAAGTGGGAGATGCAGTCCATGGGGTCATGCCTGGTGTGCCAGTGATGAGTGCTCCCACTTATCTGCCCATGCCCATTTATCCCCCAGGCAATGTTTACTACATGCCCGTTGTCTCGCAGGCAGGTGCACCCCAAGTTTACCTGAACCAGCAAGCCACTCAGCTGTACGGTATCCAGCACGTTGCAAACCAGCCCCATCAGCAGATGCAGGAGCAAATCAGCCAGCAGCAGCTGCAGCAGGCCCAGTCTCAGATGAGGCATCCTCAGAACCAACTCCCTCAATCACAGCCCCCTGTACAGGTCCATACTCAGGGGCCATCTCCAGCACAGATTCAGCAGTTGCAGACTCAAGCTCCAACACAGCAGCAAATCCCCCAGTCACAGTCACAGCAGCAGCCTCCGCAGCAGCCCCAGCAGCAGCAGCAGCCTCAGCAAGTTTTATCTCAACAGCAGCCACCTCCTGTGTCAACTCAACAATCAGTGCAGCAGAAACAGCTGCCACCTCAGCAGCCACAACCAGTGCAAGCAGTGCAAGCACAGCCGCCTCAAGTGTCCGCTGCCTCTGGGCAAAACCCAACTGCCCCACCATCCACACAGGGGCAGCAGCCTTCAGCTAAGTCAAACCAGGCCACATCTGGAGTAGCCCGCTTGGCAGATCTTGATGCAAAATTATCACAGCTTCACAAGAAACAGCCTACCCCCCACCAGCAGCAAGTGCCAACCAAGGTGCCTCCTGCCCAACAACAAGGATCCCTTCACCAGACAGTCCAAACAACTCAGCATTTGGGGCAGGCAGCATCAAATGCAAGCTTCCCTGGGTCATCGGCTGCACCGGTGCCACTTCATAGCCAAGTCAGTGTGAGCATTGCTCCAACGATGTCTGTGAATGCCCAGAGTTCATCTGCCACCATAGTCACTGCAGCACACCCATCTGGTGGAATGCTGGCACCAGACTTTGTCCCCATTCAGGATGAGAGAAAATTATCAATGGACGTTCAAAATTTCCCTATCAACAACTACCTGCCCCGTCCGCTAAGTGAGCCTGCCCCGGAAGTACACATACCGGGCTCTGCCACCCCTGGCTTGCAGCCCTCTACCCCTAGTGTGGAGCCTGTTGATGATCCCTTCACAAAGGCCAGTGGAGAGAAGATGGAGGAAAAGCAATTACAGACAGAACAGCCCATCCCACCTCACTCACCAAAGGCCACCTTGAGTCCTGTAAAGAAGTCACGCTTCAATGTGAACCCAGTGCCTGAAAAAGCCATACAGAAAGAAGGAAGTACAAGTGATAGTGCAACACAGAAGAAGATGGAGGAGGCGGTGAAAGCAATAGGACCTGAGATAGAGAATGTAGAAGGTAGTCAAGTCCTAACAGAAAAGTCTTCCAGTCAGCCTAGTGTGAATTCTAGTGTAGATCAGCAGCCTCAGCAACAGGCAGAGAAAAAGCAAGGACGTTTTACCATTGCACCTGCATCAGCAACTGTAAAAGAAAGTTCCACCAGAGACAATATGCAGGTCAGCCAGTCTTCGCAGGCACAGGATGTTAAGGATGTGATTTCAGAGTTGGTCACACAAACCGAAAAGAATGTTGGCCGCGGTAGTCACGAGGCACCAGAGCCCGTCAAACCTTCCCCCGCAATGCGAGGACGTTTCCATGTCGACAAGGTTGTAGATCAAGCCGAGCCAGTCATCGACACTCCACCACCTGAGCCAGATATGTCACCGAGGCTACCAAGCTGGGAGGATCAAACAAGGGCTGCCATCGACAAGATGGACAGGCAGAAGCAGACATATTCTGCGACAATGTCCTTGGCGCACAAGGAAGCGGCCGAGCGAGAAATGCCACCTCCTCAGCGGACAGACTGGCAGTCGGTTGGACAGGTGGTCAAGCCAGAGCGAAAGAGCAGCATGGTAAGTGGCAGTGGGAGGGGAACACCCGACAGCATCGCATCGGATGGAAGCTCTCACTACTCACTGCCGCCCGACGGACCCGCTCTTCCGCCACCTGAGAGCGGTGCAGCCTTTCATTCCGGAGCAAGTCACAATGCGTTTACGCAGCCTGAGGCACACAGTACACCACCACTGTCAGACGTTGGGTCAGGATCTCCTGGGCCCTCTGCCAATGTAAGTACATTGTATGGTTGAAGTGCTTTGGTCTGAGTGATGTGTGAGGTATCTGTGTGTAATTATACCCCTGCCACACGTAGTGTGAAGGGGGTATATAGGAATCACCGTGATGTTGGTCGGGCGGTCGGTCGATCTGTTGCAAAATCTTGCGTCGCGAACTCCTCCTACAGTTTTGAAGCAATTTAAATGAAACTTAGGGTAAATGATGATATAGAGGTATAGATGTGCAAGACATGTTTTTTGTGTTTGTCGGACAATGCGTTGCCATGGTAACAATAATTTTACCAAAACCTTGTGAATTGAATAACTTCCATAGTATTTAAGCAATCAATTTCAAAATTGGTATCTATGATAATCTATAGGTGTAGTTATGCAAGACACTCTTTGTGTTTGTACTTGACAAAGCGTTGCAATGGTAATCGCATGTTTTCTTCGAAATCTTGTGGAGTGAACAACTTCCACGGTTTTGAAGCAATTGAAATCAAATTTGGTAGGCATTATGGCCTTGAGGCATAGATGTGGAACACATAATTTTTGTGTTGGACAAAGCGTTGCCATGGTAACCATAATTTTACCAAAACCTTGTGGATTGAATAACTTCCTCATCATTCAAGCAATTACGGTCAAATTTAGTATGTATGATGGTTGGGAGGTGTAGTTATGCAAGACACCAATGTGTTAATATAAGAAAAATGTGTTGCCATGGTAACCACTCATTTTTGTATCAAATTGAACCATTTAATCTATGAAGGTGAAATTTGGTGTGTACAGTTTATGATGCTCTTTAAGTGTAGTTTTGCAAAATGTCCTTTGTATTAGTATCGGACAATGCTTTGCCATGGTAACCGCATGTTTTTGTATTTTTTAATCCTGTGGAGTGAACTTCTTCCACTGTTTTCAAGCAATTGAAACCAAATTTGGTAGGCATTATGGCCCTGAGGAATAGATGTGGAACACATAATTTTTGTGTATGTCACACAAACCGTTGCCATGGTAACCACAATTTTACCAAAACCTTGCAGATCGAATAACTTTTCCATCATTCAAGCAATTAAAGTCAAATTTAGTATGTATCATGATCTAGAAGTGTAGTTTTGCAAGACACCAATGTGTTAGTTTGAGGAAAATGTATTGCCATGGTAACCACTCATTTTTGTATCAAAATAAACCATTCAAGCTATGAAGGTCAAATTTGGTGTGTATGATGGTCTTTAAGTGTAGTTATGCAAAATGTCCCTTGTGTTTGTATCAGACAATGCATTGCCATGGTAACCACACTTTTTACCCAAACCTTGTGGAACTCAGTGTCAGCTCTGTAATTGTACAGTAAACTAAAATTATTCTGTTTCCAATTTGACAAGTGCACAAACTTGGTATTAATGTCATTGCCCTCATGACATCACATACTATAAAGCAACACTAGGGGCGGGGGTATTAATCACCTTCATTGATAATTCTAGTTTCTATTGAAAACTATTTGCATGTCGTGATCATGCAGGAGCTAGTCTTCAACTTATGTCACACAACTATTCTCTTTTTAGTCTAATTTTACAGGTATGACATAAACAAAAGTGTTCAAGTGATCCTCTCTGTGCTCTTCATAATAATCCTGAAAAAGTCTGAAATGGGATTATCGTTATTATCTTTGCACAGTGCAAAGAGCAGAAGATAAAAACAAGGAAAAATGAAAAGTGGAAATGCTAGCAAATGTATGTCCTTGGATCTCTTGGATACTCCTGAATATTGATGTGTTCTATCAGATAATATTTGTCTCCAATCATCACATTTGTTTCTGCAGTATCAAAATGAAATGGCACAATTTCAGCTGTACGCTTCTGGCAAGGATATGGAGTTACTTGAACTTCTACAAAGGTAATTGATCATCCATCATTTAATATATACATACAGTCTTGATCATAAAAGTTAGTATTCGAATCTCTAAATGTTAGTAGAATAGTGTCGTACAAAGAGTGAATATGACTCAGTTGGCATTCGTGTCGTGACAGGAAGTTTGAGAGTCAAAGATTTTACGATGCCTGGTATTAGATATTACGTTGTTGCACTTCCATTAATCCATAACTTGGTCTTTAGTGAATGTCTAGTGGCCACATGGGTCAGGTTCAGCTGATGCCTTTGCTGAATTTGATAAAGTATAATGCTGAATAAAAGGTGAAGTGACAAGAGGGAGACATTCCTTTGAGGTCAAAATCATTGCACTCTGTACTCAGTAGCTGTTTGGAAATTATCTTCTTTATCTTTGTGTGTATTTGGCAGATGTGAGTCATATGTCCAAAAAAAAAAAAAAATGATTGTATCAAATGTATAACGTTGAAGGTGTGAGCATTTTAGTCAACTGTGCTCCTAATGGTGTTGCTCGGTGTACATGTGGAAGTCAATATGAATATTGGTACAGTCAAAGCTCCCAAGCACGAAAGCTGAGGTTTGTCTAGAGAAGCATTTTAGAAGATTGATCACATTTTCATGTCGAATATTGTGGATCCTAAGTTAGCAATTGTCTTGTCTATAATGTTTAATAGAACTGTTTTGTTTTATAACCGTGTGGTTGAAGTCCGATTGATTTTATTTGTTTTCTTTATCATCAGGCATGAGGAGGAGAGGCATAAGATGCTTCAGAAACATAAGAATGAAGTTCGAGAGTTCCTAGCTGCTCGGAAACATCCCCAGACAACACCGCCCCAAAGCCCCCATATAAATCTGCTATATCAGCCAAACATGTACGGCATGATGGGCTACCCAGTGCAAGAGAACTTTCCTGCCCAAGGCATGTGGCATGCGGGTGGCCTTCCGCTTCCCTTCAATCACTACCAGCAAGGGGTGCCAACGTTCACCCATGGACCAGGCTCTGCCTTTGGAGGTTTTCGGAGGGCCAGCCCACCTACCGTACAAGGCATGTCTTCCATTGGATCCATGGTTCCTGTCCCAGGTCATGGGGGTATGGTAGCGTACCGACACGTCAACTTGGAGATGGCTTCATCGGACTTGCCCAGCCAAGGGCCGGTCTCGGGGGCACCTGCAATGAGTGCTCCCCAGTATCAAGTGCCTACCTCCATGCACCCCCATTACTCTAGCAGCAGCGACATGATCACCCAACAAGCTTATGTTTCTGGGCAGGGATTGAAGCGGAGCGTGAGCTACCAGTCTGTGATGCCCCAGTCTACAGGAGGAATGTATCCCATTCAACCTAGCGCACAGCCAACTTTCTACCCCCCATCCAGCCAGCCGATGGCAACGCCGGTAGTCAGCACAGCAAGGATGAACCCAATATCTACCATGATACCCACAGAAGCCGTGGATCAGCCAGTCATGGTCAGCATGAACAGGTCCCCCGAGCAGCTGCCGTCAGGGATCGACAAGACGGGAGTGCAGTTCCCTGCACAGCAGCAGCAGCAGCCCTGGCAGCCATCACACGTGAGGACACGGTCAGGGACAGAGAAAATCGATTACTCAAAGACTCCTGTACATATGGGTGTGGATGACCGTGTTGCTGAGAGTATAGCATCAAAAGGTTATCAGGCCCAGATGGACACAGGACTTGTCGAGAGGAGACTGGAAGAAGCTAGACCAGGTGGTCTAAACCAAGGTGCTCTACCGACTGAGCCCGCAGAAATGTATGTACAGAGAGACAGTAGGGGTATGGTAGATGCCCAGCAGATTGTAAGTGAAGCCAAAGGACCTGACAGCAGTGTTTATATGATGTCGGCAGACCAAATGACCCAGCAGCACCCGCACATCGCCGTGGGCCAACCAGTCGCCAAGCGCAAGGGCACCTTTGCTGACGACAAGTTCAAGAACCTCGCGGACCTGAGCAAGAAGGCGCCTGTAAGGCCAGGCTTGGAGGAGAAGAAGGTCAGCCTGAATGACTTGAAGCGTGCCAAGCAGCAGCAAGATCTGCAGGGGCTAGGGACCCAGTAGTCCGTCAGATGGTGCATAGAAAGTTGGGGGCTGTTGGAACTTGCTGTGATGGAAAACAACAGAAGACAAATGGAAAAAAACAACAACAACAACAACAACAGCAACAAAAAACAACGAATTCTTGAAAGCAGATTGATAATATGCATCAGAAATTGTGACATCCAAGTGGCATGTCTGGGTAATGTAATTACTGATCGTGCAGAAGTCAGTCAGAAAAAAAAAAAAAAAATTTACTCACTTTTCTGTGGTGATGACAACGTACTGTTGTAAAAGGAAAATGTAATATTGATATCAATTACTGCATAGTGCTTTCACGTGTCGCTGCATAGCAAAGGGCTTTATTGGTCTTTGTGTGTAAGGCCAGTATTTGGAACACAACGTGAGAGCTGCTGCCTCACATGAGTATAATATGCTAATGGGAGCGGCAAAAAGAATAGCATCTCCTTAACAGGGTTGTATATTGCTGCATAGAGCATGCAGGTAAGAGCATGGCAAGTTACTTTGGTATATGTTTGGCAACACACGTTTTCATGAACTTGAAACAGGCAATATTTGGCAGGCCATATTAGGAATTCTCCAGCTAATGACCAGTGTAATGGCGTTATTATGCCTTGCAAGGAAAGCATGCAGATGCAGTGCATGAATACACATAGCCAGTTATGATAATAACATGCACAGCATATGGAGTAATTTAGGAGAAATATAAGGGTAATCTCAATTCTGTAATTGCAAAGTCAATTTAAAAAATATTGGTTGGGAGGAAGGTCTAATAGAAATCTGCTCTGTGGTTGTTGGTATTATAGGAGCAGCACATAATTATTATTACATGATGCCCATGGCTTAGTATAACAAAGAATTATATTACTGTTGTAATTATAAGATGTTGTTTTCTGCCATGCAGGAAATTGCAGTGTCCCGCTGGAATTATGTCACAGTTTCTTTTGCATTCCTTGAAGCTAAAATGTGCAGGTGTGTTGTTGGAACTAATTTACATGAACTGCTTATGTGTGTGAGTAGCTAAGTTTCTCTACAGATAGCGAAGGGTTCTAGTGCTGCATGAGTTAGGCCGAGTTGGAAGAGAACTCAGTAGATGAGTGGTGTTGTTCGTTTTTGTTTGTGTGTTTGATTTTGAAACAAAGAAACTGCCTTATTTGGGGGACTGCAACATCGCGCATTCGGAAGAGCATGCAACTGAGGAAGAGAAAAGGAAATGGATGTAGCTTCCATTGTTCTGTACAACCTTCCGAGGTGCTTCTGTTTTCAGCAAGCATCGGATTTGATGAGTTGAGTCTTCACTGGCACCTCTGTGACAGTTGTAGTGCGAGAAGAAAATCAAAAGTACAGGCATAGAAATGTGTTCCACCTATCCCCAAGATTTGTAAATATTTTGAATGCAAGTGTCTTTGGAGTGTATTTTGCAGCTAGATTTAAGCGTGGTGTTCAATCGTAATGTGCCCATTGTCCCAACAACGAAAAAAAAAATGGAAAGAAGAAAAGCTGTACTCTGTTACTAGTTGTTTAAAAGAAAAAAAAACAAACAAACACAAGAATCATTAAAGTTTGCATATCATTTTTCATATTAGTCATAAAAACAATGAAAAATCATACAGGAAAACATTTTGATATGACATGAAATGTATTCTGGCACTGTCAAATCAAATTATCTGCAGTTGAATTACACTTGTCATGAATCGCTGTGATTTCATACATACTTCTTAGATACGCCTATATTCTTGAAAGGTTGGTCATTGCCATACTGACGTGTAATCGCTAGCACACTGGCACTCTACAATAAGCTCTGATGTAGTGTTGCAGTTAAGGAGAGCATGAACCCAGCTAGTGGGATTTAATAGTGTAGGGTTGGCAAGTGAGATTCTATGGATACACAGCTCATTGCTGGCCCCACAAGCAGTAAACTCTGTAAGGTTCACTTCCCTTTGTGGTACACCGCTACCCTGGTTGTTCCTGCATGGACTTTTATAACATGGGACATGTGATAAAGATATATTTAATGGTTATTGATATCCTAAAATTTTCTTTTCTTCAAAACTCGAATATCAGAACAATATGAAACAGCTACTGGCAGATTTCATTTTGAAAAGCACTAGAAAACCCAGTACATGTCAGGATGACCAGTGATTAAAACATTCAATTGAACTATGAAATCAACAAATATTTCTACACATGCATATCTGATGATGCACTTGCATATAATGTTGACAAGCAGGATATTTTGAATCATTTCTATCAAGTAGTGGTTATGAACCAGCTTTTCAAGCATACAGGTGATTTTTCTTCTAGTTCCTGGGCATTGCCACATGTCTGTTGCAATCTAAAGCTGAAATGTGAAAGAACCAGCTACCATTTTCTCTATACCTCTAGGTCCTAGACAGTCAACTTATCTCCCACATTTCATGATTGATAATCCAGTCCACTGTACTCTATATGACTCATGGTGTGCAAAATGCAGTTAGGAAGCAAACAAAATGATACACACACAAAAAAAAAATATCTCTTGAATCTATGACAAGTGTTTAAAATACCCTTTCATTCATGTGTCCATGTAGGATTCTGTCATTCCACTTCCCTGGCACGACCAGTAAGAAACTGGTCACGGTCATGTAATATATGCTTTTTGCTGTAGCCATCTTGCATAGGGGATACAAAATATCAATTGTACATTTCTGTAAATAGTAACAATTGTATGACCCATATTATATATAGTTTTGTGATGTTTGATGAGACTTGATATTAGCAACTTAAGAAATCAATTATCGTGAGGAAGGGGAAATTGCAGAATAAATGCTGCCTTGCAGCTGTTGGCGAGTGTGCTTTGCGCATGTCCAAGTTATGTGACTTGAGAGAGAGTGAGAGATATATATAGAAAGAGAGAGAGTGTGTGTGCGTGTGTGTGTGTGTGTGTGTGTGTAACTGAGTAACTGCTTGGTACATTGATAAGTGGCCAGATGCTTTGTGTTTTGTTTGCCTGTCCTTCATAATATTCTAACATTTAGAATTTTTATGTAAAGGAGGTGTTTATATTCAGCAAATACGTCCAAAATATGTCCAAAAGGTTGTTTCTTGTCGAAGGAATAGTAGGATAGGTGTAGCCTGCACTCGGATGTCACCAACTCAAGTAGGAAACACAAATTACCGGCATAAAGAAAATACAAACAAATCTCACAAATATTGTAATGCAATGCTGTGTGTGTGTGTGTGTGTTGTTGTTGTTGTTGTTTTTTTTTCCTCTCTTCGCTTCCACCAATTATGTATATATTTTACCAGGAATATCGGTATGAGATAAAGGCACATACCATATGCAGATAAAGCATGTATATTGGAAATAAGTAAGACACGAGTCTGGGGTAATTCCAGTCGGTCTTTACGCAATCGTTTAAGATTGGAGTGAGTGTATAATGGCTTGTTCACCACATTATGCTCACAAATGTCTGCTTTAATGTCAGAACATCTTTTCCCAATGCACACTTGCATATGGTCGATACCTGTTCATTTTTTCTGCCTACATTTTATGCATGCAGCAAGTGTCCAGACATCACATACTTTACCATCCTTCAAGTCGTCTTTTTTTTTTCATATTTTCCATGATACGCCTTGTTATTGATAAAGAAAAGTAAAAGGTGCCTGCTGTTGTTGTTATCATTATTTATTTTTACAGTATCTTTTCACACCCATTAATGCACATACCGAATGGTAAGCATGTGATGTTCTCTTGGTGTACAGTGTTGTATCAAAAACATACTTCAAAGGTTTTATTGTTGGAATACACTTGTTCAATGACAGTTACAATTTTTAATCACTGTTGTTGTTATTATATTTCCTTTGACCCGTCCATGTGAAAAGAAGAAGAAGAAGATGAAAAAAATGTTAAGTACACTCGGAATGTAATCAAAGAAAATCCCATCAACGTGAAAGATGTACCGTAATGTTGCAGCAACCCTGTTCCAAGCATTGTGTTTCTAATCACTGCTGGCAAAATGAGTGGTGTCCTTGCACTATTCTAATTTTTAATTTTTTAGGCCCAAAGGCATTGCCAAAGTTTTCCACAAACGAGATGATGTTATGCAGGTTGAAGTTTTTCTTCTTTTTTTTTTTCCTTTTTTTTTTGGGGGGGGGGGGGGTTGATTCAAAACCAGCAGCAGGCATGACAAAGAAAATGGATTTCTGCCACTGAAGTCAACTTTGAGACAATGGAATCAGACATAATTGCAGGGTGGGATACTGTGTGAATAGGCTACTATCATCAGAAAGCTCTACCCGCATGATAGCGACCATGACTTTCTGTCTACTGGTAAGGGAGTGAGGAGAAGAAAAATACAAACAGAAACCCTTCATTACAAGACAACCTTTCATACAGCTGTGACTTTGTTGGTAAGGGACAGGACCAGTGGGAGGCTGGCTAAAGTTTGGTTCCAAACCAGGTACTAGGTTGTTTCACTTTGAATTTAGTAGGGTCATGTCATCCCTCCGTCAGATGTCATCAAAATATGCATTCACCGATCATAAAGAAGTTGCAGTCAACCCGTTGTGTTATGCGACGACTTAAATTTTGCTGAATAACCCCATCAAAAATATTTTGCCCTTGTTTTAGGATGAAGTATGAGCCTCTAAGTCTATATTCAAGGAGTATTTACAGGACAGTACATTGCAGCTGAGTTTGGGTTACAGTTTTGCATAGATACAGCGTGTGCAACATTGACTTATATGCTTGTGCTGTGAGAAACTTATTTCACTTTCAAAAATTATGACAAAGCATTATGCATGTTTAGAAAGATTGAAACTAGCTACTGAGCAAGTAATGTGTGTTGGTCACCCCCCCCCCCCCCCCCCATGAGAAAATTTTGACTGAAATGGAAATCCTGCCGTGAGCAACCTACCCATAGATTTATTCTTGATTTCATTGTGATCATTTACTTAAGACAATCTTGGGTTTAGGAGTTTATTTGTTCAATGTCAGTCACCACACAGAAATAATGTTGAGGGCATAAATTGATGTCATCTTGTTTTTTTTTTCTGTGGCAATCCATTACCATTATCACACAGTAGAAAAGAAAATGTGGGAAATAACTGAAGTATCTTGCCACTTTTCATGCAGCTAAAACATATTTTTGTCTTCTTTCCTCTTTATTGCGGTTTAAAAAATACTTTCGCTCAAGCTTATGCCAGTGAATATGAAAGCAAATTTTTACAAATTGTTAACAGGTCAGATGTTTGTGAAGAAAAAGAGATGAAACCTTGGAAACCATGTCTCATGCCAATGCTTGAATTGCGTTTGTTGATCATCTTTCTCCCCTGACGCAGAGACGTGCACACTTACCATATTTATTGCATTTCAGATGAATAAATAGATACATAAAGTAAAACTCTGAGATCTGTTTTTTGTACAGACGAGCACAGATGGAAAATGATGCAAGTTTCAGGCAAATTGAACCTGTTTGGAACACGCATCAGCTGTGAGATGCCTATTCTGAACTTTAGATGCTGCATTACCACAATCATAGAACCAAAACTCTGTGAGGGTTACTTGCTCTCCCAGAATTATACTGTTGTTGGCAGAGAGTGTGACTTCTACAGTGAAGCTTGCCTCGGCATAGAGCGTGCTTTTCTTTCCATTCTGGAATGGATTGGGATCCGCTTTCCTTCAACTGAGAATTACCCTCACCTGTGTATAGCATAGTCTCTGTTTTGACATTCACACGTGCCTACTGTCTATGGATTGCTGCGCAGTAGGAATGCCCTGCTTAGGAATCACTGGTATTCATGTTTTCGTAGAAACCCGTCTTGACTGCAGTGTAGCTAGTAAATAGTATGAATAAAAAGCAGTCAATAGTCACAATATGTAAGTGCTGTCATAGGGGAGAAGAGTTCACAGGCGCTTTCTACTTTATGCTGATCACTTAGTTTACATATGTCAATTCCTTATTTTTATGTTATCTTGCGTACCTCCTGCACTACTTGTATTTATTTATGATTTACCATGTTTATGTTTCCTTTACACACATGTACATGTATTTATGGGCATATATTTTTTTCATTGTAAAAATAACACAGTTCATAGAGTATAAATTGATGACAAATCTGATTGTGTTGTTTCTTGACATTGCAATTTACTGATGATATATTTTCTGCTACATGATAATTATTGTATAATGCATTTGTCATTATCAAGTACATGAGTACCTTGTTGCTAGTTTGTTTGATTTCTTTTATCTGCCTACTGCAAGAGAAGGAAAACAAGATTATTTTTTTGTGCAGTACTACAGTCCCTTCTGTGGTGTACCTTCCCAGGCTCTCGTTGTTGATGTAAGTGGGATGTACATAATGCGTTTGTATTTATCTTGTTTCCATCATTACTGTAATGTGTAACATGGCAGTTATCCCTCTATGATAAGAGTGTAGTGCGTAACACACATAATCCAACAGTATGATAGTAGAGTGGCATACATTTAACTAAGAATCTCATTGGAATGGCTCTTCATGCAGTGTTAATACCATGTCTTAATCTCCAGATACAGTGTGAACGTGTAAACAACATAATTATGACAGTAGAAAGAATCAGTCCCTACCTTTCTCCTTGTATGACATTTTATTGAAAATATTGATACTCTTAAGCCATATTTTGCATCAAAACAAAGAGAATAGAATAATACAGACATTCTGTGGATGCTCGAAATCTTGTGAGAGAATAAGAGATGCATCATGTTCAATTTAGGCAGTGTTCAAGCCTCTTGTTAGTGTTTGGCCATTCTTGGCAAAATGTGTGTAACGAGCTCAAAAACAGTGGTATATATCTTTAACTCTTCACTCAGCTTGTAACAGATGAGCTAACGTTTTGTTCCTAGTGGCTTAAAATAGAGTAAATCAGAGCATACACATGTATATGTACCTAGGTGAGGTCTTTATAACCTGTGGTGACGTGTCGACCAGTCTTACGTTAGCAAATCAACAGGTCTTGAAAGTCGGAAGCATATCTCTTGGTCGCAATGCACCATCACAATTACCATTTCTGCCATAGCAAATAACTACAATGTACCAAGCGGCTTGAAGAACATTTTCTTCCAGTTTGGCTTTGGCAGATATTCCAGGGGTGTTGATCAGTCACACTCGTACCCTACAATGTGAGTTTCTGAGTGACGAAAGATCTTACTTGACCTCACCATTCACCTTGCATTTGAGAAATAATTTTGGTGATGATTGAAAAGTGCAGTATTCTGGAAACAGTGGGATGATTCAAGACGGGTGTGGATACTGCTCAGCCCTAACTAAACAAAATCAAGGAATCATGGGTGTAAGGAATCATTTGAGGATTGCTGTGTATTGGCTTGATCATCAGATTTAAAAATATAACAGAGCTACAGACACAAATGAAAGATTTTCAAATATGATTTGAACTGGATGGTTAGGAAACTACTTTCCACCTTGTGATGCTAGTTTCATTCATCTAGTTATGAGCACATGCTTGTGAATAGCTGCTGCCATTGATCTTTTTATTCATTTTTTTCACTTGGTGAAATGCAGTGCTTAATATACATTAAGAAACAGAAGTGATGTAATGCAAAAAAAAAAAAAAGTAAACAAGGGTTCAAGTAAGCATACTCCTGACTATTAGTATATTGTACTCGCGTAATACATACACATAATCTATATGTACTCGACTGGCTCAATAATCTTGATGAACATTATGTCTACATTGTCATCTGAAGTGTGGGAAATGTTAATGCCGTGGTGCACCAAGTATTCAAATTTCATATTGATTAGAATCATCCTGGATATTCTTTGCAAGGTGTACATGAAATCAAATGGAGTTGGTCTTGAAGTTAATGGAAGAGGAGGTATTTCTGAGCTATATCAATCCCACTAAGATATTTTGCACTTCATCACAATGGAGTTTTTTGGGTTTTTTAAATGCTAATTGAGTGCATTGTTTTGTTTTTATTCATTTTGAGCCTCATGTGAGTTGATACATCGAAGTCAAATTATATTGAAGCCTTTAAAGATGATTCCTGGTTCATTGCAAACCATCAGTATTTTGGTAAACCATGCATAAATTTCTCATGCAACTTTAATAAAATTACATTGCAGTTCAGTTACTTTTATAAGCCCGTATGGGAAGAGCTTTGTAATTACCAGTTAGCCCTTCCGGGTACCAGTTGGGAATTCTATGTGGAATAAAATCTTATGGTAGCAGCTGTATGTCAGGTAGTTAGCTATGGGAGAGCCAGGATTGACGGGGTAGTCTGAAGCACTGCAGGGGATCGATGGGTTTTAGGAGGGGAAGTGGTGGAATCTGAAGAGACTTGGACGGGTGGAGTCACTGATCAGTAGGTGGGCTATACATGTACTCCTTTTATACCACAAGTATGAAAGCACATGACGAATTGAGTGTGGTGTACACATTGAAACTGTCGTGATATTTTGTTAGCAATACATGCGCACAAAGTGCGAAGGCGAGATGAGGTGGTAACATTACAAAGGAACTTACGTTTTGAAGTTGGCTGTCAGTATGGAAACGTCCCCAGAGTGACACAGGTGTTTATTCCTCTGAGTAGTGCTAGACAAGTATGAGAATGGTAATGTCCAGGTGCTGTATATAAATCTGCATCACTCCTTCCCAAAGGCATGTAAATACAAACAATCTTGGTTATGCACTCCGATGCTCATTCTCGTTCTTTTCTTCTCTTTTCTCTTCTTTCTCTCACATGGGACCCTTCCCATGGCAGTCTGACCCCAGTTTTTCAGGTGCTGTTACGTTACCATTCAGATACCCCTTTTTTCGTAGCAATGTTTCTTTAGAATCCTGTACAAGCCATGCCAAGTTATGGCCATACCTAAAGTGTGAGCATAAAAACATTGTTGATATGCAGATGTGCTCCAATGTCAGAGTCAAATGATGAAACAAGAAACAACTAAAGACATGGGGAGCATCCCGTTACGAGAAATCTGAGATTTGAGCTCTATCACAAGATATTCCCATTTTACGTATCTGTGAGCAATTTAATCTTTTTCCCTTCCTGAATAATACTTGAAAGGTAAAATTTCAAATTATTGCAAAATATGTTTACCACTGCTTAATTATATGTTGGAAGAAGTACTTGACTTTATTATTATATTACCACTGTGATTAAATGAGAAACTAATAACATTTTATGGTGGTCGTGTGATTTATTGAAGTGTGTATGTAATTCCCAGTAAATGAGAGTGATTGTGAATGGCAAATCCTATGATATGCAAGAACAGTTGAATAGATTGGACTTTGTATACCGTGGAGTTAAACACAGATCAGAAGTATTTTTTTAACAGCTTCCTGCTACAATTTCTTCTTCAAAGCAGAATTTGACACATTTGTGCATACAATACAGTATATATAATATATATGTATATATAATTATATATATATATATATATACATACACACACACATATATATGTATATGTATGTGTATGTATGTATATATATATATATATATATATATGCATACACACACACATATATATGTATATGTATGTGTATGCATGTATATATATATATATATATATATATATATATATATACATACAATGTGTATATATATATATATAATAACTCAAGTTCATGCTGTCAATACCAACAGTTTATTTTTTGACACACAAATTTTGGGGCTTTTCACCTTTTTAAGTGTATCAGATCTAACACGTGATAAAGGGTGAGAAGCCCAAAATTTTGTGTGTCAAAAATAGACTTGGTATTGACAGCATATATTGAGTTTTCACCATAGCAGCTCCTCGGGTGTCGAAGACAAAGGCACAATCATGCACAATCAAACGCACGAGCACACAAAGAAACGTAAGAAGTGGAAGTTTTGTTTTTGTTTTTTGGGTTTTTTTTTCGTTGGGAGGTCATCGAAAACAGTTATGTAGTCATGAAGGGAAGGAACCTACCTACCTAGATGTTTATTTTGATGATGTCTCCATTTTGACCTTGATATTACGACTGCTGAACTTGTAGACTCCTGGAAGACTTTTATTACACATGCTGTTAAGTGTAAAGAGATAACTCCTCCCACCCATTAAAAAAAAAAAAAGAAACCCAAACCACTAAAATGATTCGTCTATGAATCAAAAGACGGAGAAAAGTACGAGGTTTAATAAAAACACAAAATAAAGCAAAACAATGGCGTCGATCAATGGTCATGAAAGATCTCTCGTGGTCACTGTCCTGTAACAAAGCGATTGTACCTTATGGTGAATGCAAATAGTCCAACAGCTTTAATTTGTGACAGCTGTGTAGAAATACTGTATCATGCAATGAAGTTCATTTCAGTCAATTACAATGGCACCTCCAATAGAGAACCTAGATCTTAATGACAAAGTCATAAAGGTCACTTGATTTTCATATGATTTTTAATATTGTCTTGCATGCATTTTTCTTTTATCGAATTACGAAAACACTGTAAGATAGACATCGTGTAACAAAGTGTACAGCAACATAAAAATAAACTGACAAGACACTTGCAATTATAAGTGTAAATCTGTCATTTTACTTGCTAAATAGTTGAAGAAAAATCATTTTAGTGTAAATCAAAATATTGATATCCAAAGCTCCCATGATAAAATGACCTAGATTCTATTTCAATCCTGATTTGAATTCAATTAACACCAACTCTCAAAACTTCACTGACGAGCACCAATATTACAGGACCGAATAGATTTGATAAATTAAAAATCTTTTATTTGGAATTCCTAGTATAAAATGATCGAATAGTTCCTGATTATTTCTCAGTATTTGAATAATGTGCAGAGTGTAAAATGAATTTGTGATGTGCAACGTGTAACATAAACATGATAGATGTGTTATATGAATTTATAATTTGCCATCTATGCAATGCAAAGGTGTAATGGAGTCATCCCACGAGACCGACACCCACGAGTCATACGGTCCACGAGACCGACATAAAAAATAGGTCCATGAGTCATACAACCCATGAGTTATACGCCTCACGAGTCATACAGCCCATGAGTTCGACACTAGGCACAAAAGGCTCGCGAGACCGACAAGCAAAGAAAGCCCACAAGACCGACACTATACCCGTTAAGTGATGTGTATAATGTAAATGAGGTTGTACATTCAGGCACAAAAGGATGATCCCTTCCAATCAATGACAATCATTCAGGTCATACATAGGCTATTGGTGTTTTTGTTTTTGTTTTCCTTTTTTTTGCCTCGTTGTTGTTGCTGCTGTTGCTTTTTCTTTGATGAATTACCGTCTTGGAAATTTCTCCCTCTTCAGCAATATTACAGAGTTTTAGGCTCTGTGCATGGGCAACCGCTGTCCACACCTTTCCGGGCAAGCTACGCGGGCTTGTTGTGATAGGGGATTTTCCAGCACGCAGGAGAATTTTCTGCGGGCGGACAAGAATATTTGCGAGTTTCGCACTTGTGTCTTACCTGCTAGACGCGTGCAACTTACCTTCTACTTGCGTGCATTCCGTGTGACCTGCATGAGAGCTTTGAAACCGATCCGTTTTCTGTTATGAGCGACCTTATAAGGGTACTGCGAAGTACCTGTGTTGGAATTGCCTGCGAGGTGCTGCCGGTAAGGGTCTCCTACTGGTGTTCTGCGTGTACCTCTGCGGGCGAACTCACTCGGAACAAGTTCTGAGCATGCTCAAGGCCTTGTCATACCGTATCTGGGGAAGTTTTGCGGGTTGACTTGCGGAGAAACAAATTTACTACCCGGAGCTCTCCGCAGTTGGTCCGCACCTGACTAGTAATACAATACCTATATGTAGCGCGTATCTCGCCCGTTCGTACTTGCTCGGAGGTGCGCACGCAAGTCCGATTTACCCACAACCAAGTTTTGAGCATGACAAATTTTTTTTTTCCGGTTGAGTCGCGAGGATTACCCGCAGAGGTCCACGCAGAACGCCAGTAGGAGGTCCTTAGCGGCAGCACCTCGCAGGCAACTCCCACGCAGGTATTTCACAGTCACCATATGCGGCCAAGATAATGACATTCTGTGGGACTTCTGTCATTCCTAGGACAGAGGAATTCCTTCACTGAGTAGTCAGCCCCCACCCGCCTGGCACATAGGTCGCACAGTATACCCGCAAGTAGAACTTTAAAAGTAGAACGCGTCCAGCAAGTAAGGCACATGCACTGACTCGCCCAAATCCTTGTCCGCCCTCAGAAATTGTCCGGTATGCTGGAAAATCCCTACATGCAACAAGCCCGCGTAGCTTGCCCGGAAAGGTGTGACAGTGCCTGAACATGGTTGCGGGTAAAAAAGATTTGCGCGGGCCTCCGGGCGACTACGGGTGAGATACATGCTAGGTACCCTGAATGTGCGGGTCATCTGCGGGGACCTCGATCCGGGTAGTAAAAATTGTTCTTCGCAAGTCGCACGCAAAGCTTGCCCGGAAAGGTGTGACACGGCCTTCAATTACTTCTAAAATGATCTATTCATACTGAAAAGTGCCTGTTGTACTTCCAAAGCTGGGAAAGAATGATAGGCCCAGATATCGGAACTGCACATAGTTTTAGCCCTTGGCTCCTTGTTACATTGTTCCCCAAAGGTAACAATCGTGGGGTCATCCCACTAGACCGACACCCATGAGTCATACAGCTTACGAGTTCGACGATGAAAACAGGTCCTTGAGTCATACAGCTCATAGAGTCATACGGTACAGCCCATGAGTTCGACACTATAGGCAAATAAAGCCCATGAGTTCGACACTAGGTAAAAACATCCCACGAGTTCCACAAATACAACACGGGGCTTAATGTGTCAGTCTCATGGGCCTTGTTAGCTAAGTGTCGAACTAATTAATGCGCTGTATGACTCGTGAGCTGTATACAGTAACTCATGGGCTGTATGACTCGTGAGTTGTATGACTCTTGGGCTGTATGACTCGTGGGTGTCGGTCTCGTGACGTGCACCCCCACTCGTACTGTTGATTCTGTATACGTCTTTAATCAACCTACCCTTCAACGTTGCGATATCTGGAACATGCCCAGTTTGGTGAAAACGTGATTTTCCGTGATTTAATTTTAGTCCGTGGATCAGATTTACCATGTATTTGATTTAAACTACCCCCGTGACTTGGGATCATCCTGTGGTTTGTTCCATAAGATTTAAAAAAACAAAACAAAACAAAACAAAAACGTGGCAGCTAGGACCTTTGTACACCATTTTTGTCGCATGCATGTGGAATTCACCCGACTGATGACATTTTAAATGGTTTATCGGTGTCTAGACATGCATGCATGACAGTAACAATGGGATGTGGCTGCCAGACGTAAGATGTTATAGCAAATATATCGGTTAGCTTTATTGATTGAGGTCGTCATACACTTATTGCGTACTGAATTTTACAAGTACATTATACAGCTTATCAAAGTCTTGTCGCTCACAAAGTTTTTTTTTTTTGTCTTTTTGTTTTTAAAAAGAACGTGGAACTTGAAATGATAACGGACGGAGGAGGTATAACTAAGGATAACCTAATTTGTTTGTTGCCTCATGACGAACTCTTCAATTCAAGATAATCATGTTTCTTTTAGCTGCTCACCACTTTTCTTGCGATTAGATAGCTCAGGAGGTGATTGAAGATTAATTATAGGGTGTTAAGCCGTCGCGTCGGTAGCATCCATGTCTCTTTATAGGCTGCAACTACTCAGCTAGTCAGAGCTGGTCAGAGAGAGAATGCGTTGTCAGGGTTTACGAATTGTTGACATTGTCGTCGTGGTAGCTACTGGGAACGAGAATTCGAATGCATGGAATTACTTAAGGATGGCTGGTAACTGACATGGGCGTAAATCCCGGGGGGGGGGGGATGGGGGGGATATATCCCCCCCTGAAATGGAGGAGGGGGGGATGGCCTGTACAATCATCCCCCCCTGAATTTTGAGGGGAAAAATGGAGGAAGCAGAAATGTGATTGTATCAATTTTGGCATATTGCATGACGTTTGTACGCCGGCCTTCAGACAGGTAACAGAGCTGAACAGTATTCTATCTTGGAGGAAAATGTATAATTTTCTCAAGCGCTCGCTCGCTTCGCTCGCTCGCGAAGAAAGTAACATCGACATACACTGTAAGGAATGGCTCAGGCGTTGACTATAGGTCTAACATGTAAACATACTATGACGCGAGTAACTGGGGACCATCTGCAAAATATGTACGAAAACATACAAACAAACAATAACAACAACTTTATCGCCATAATTGAATCCCCTCCGTTTCCTGAATCATTCCTGAGGAACGACAGTGACTGATGACTCAGTCAGGATACATCTATGGGCATACCAAGGGAAGATCAGGGACGTCGAATCTACGGGGGGCAAAGGGGCATTTGCCCCGCCCCAAAGGAAGTGTTTAGACAGACAAATCATTTATCCTCCAAGCAATTCCCGAGATGAGGACAAATCTCGAACTTTCTTAATGGAAAATTGTCCAAATATCGCCAGATCGTTGTATTGCAATTATGAACATGTAAAAGGTCCGCTATACAGGATAAGGGATAAACTTTGTACACTTTTGACATAGACGTATATTCCTTAATTTATCAAAGAGTGTGCAGCAGATCTTTCACTTAACAAAAGCAACCTAATATGTATAGAGGCGTCGATGGGGGGGGGGTGGTTCTCAAATAAAAGTGGGACAAACAAAAGCGAAAAATATAGCTACAAACGGCAGTTTTTGGAGTGTAAAATTTTAAAATTTTAAAGCTCGCTCGCTCCGCTCGCTCGCATTTAACCGCTATGCCATTCTCCTGATGTTGCTGCCAGTGATTGACAGCAGGTGCACCCGGTGCGCCCCCCTTAATTTCCAAAGCGAGAATATAGCTACAAACGACAGTTTTTAGGATTGGAAAATGTCAAAATTTTCAAGCTCAATCGCTTCGCTCGCTAGCATTTAATCAGTATGCCATTCTCCTAATGTTGCTGCCAGTAATTGCCGGCAGTTGCGCCCGGTGTGCCCCCTTAATTTCCAAAGCGAAAAAATACAGCCACAAACAGTCTTTGGACTGCAAAATGTCAAAATTTTCAAACTCGCTCGCTCCGCTCGCTCGCATTTAACCGCTATGCCATTCTCCTGATGTTGCTGCCAGTAATTGCCGGCAGTTGCACTCGGTGTGCCCCCTAGATTTCCAAAGCGAAAAAGTATACCTACAAACGGCAGTTTTTAGACTGTAAAATGTCAAAATTTTCAAGCTCGCTCGCTCCGCTCGCTCGCATTTAATCGCTATGCCATTCTCCTGATGTTGCTGCCAGTGATTGTGAGCAGGTGCGCCCCCCTTAATTTCCAAAGCGAAAAATATAGCTACAAACGGCAGTTTGGGGACTGTCAAATTTTTGAAGCTCGCTCGCTTCGCTCGCTCGCATTTAATTATTATTCCATTCTCCTGATGTTGCTGCCAGTAATTGCCAGCAGTTTTCGCCCGGTGCGCCCCCTTAATTTCCAAAGCGAAAAATATAGCTACAAACGGCAGTTTTTTGACTGTCAAATGTCAAAATTCTGAAGCTCGTTCGCATTTAATCATTATGCCATTCTCCTGATGTTGCTGCCAGTAATTGCCAACAGTTTTTGCCCGGTGCTCCCCCTTAATTTCCAAAGCGAAAAAATATAGCCACAAACGACAGTTTTCGGGACTGGAAAATGTCAAAATTTTCAAGCTCATTCGCTTCGCTCGCTCGCATTTAATCATTATGCCATTCTCCTGATGTTGCTGCCAGTAATTGCCAGCAGTTTTCACCCGGTGCGACCCCCCCCCTTAATTTCCAAAGCGAAAAAATACTAGTACAGCCACAAAGGACATGTGGGACTGTAAAATATCAAAATTTTCAAGCTCACTCGCTTCTCTCGCTCGCATTTAATCGTTATGCCATTCTGATGTTGCTGCCCGATTGCCGGCAGTTGCGCCCGGTGTGCCCCCATAATTTCCAAAGCGAAAAAATACAGCCACAAACGACAGTCTTTGGACTGTAAAATGTCAAAATTTTCAAGCTCGCTCGCCCCGCTCGCTCGCATTTAACTGCTATGCCATTCTCCTGATGTTGCTGCCAGTAATTGCCAGCAGTTGCGCCTGATGCGGCCCCCCTTAATTTCCAAAGCGAAAAAGTATAGCTACAAACGGCAGTTTTTAGACTGTAAAATGTTAAAATTTTCATGCTCGCTCGCTCCGCTCGCTCGCATTTAATCGCTATGCCATTCTCCTGATGTTGCTGCCAGTGATTGACAGCAGTTGCGCCTGGTGTCCCCCCTTAATTTCCAAAGCGAAGAATATAGCTACAAACGGCAGTTTTTGGACTGAAAAATGTCAAAAATTTCAACGCAAAGAGATTTCACCGTAGGAGGGGGAAACCCCCCTATACCATACCCTCCCCCCTCGCTTGATTCGTTCCCTCACATAACCGCTCCTCCTAAGATCAAATCCTGTCTACGCCGATGATAGGCCCCATTATTTAGTAGGCCTTCACAGTGATGTCGCACAGCAAGAGCTAAAATACCACGATTTTGTCATTCAATAATATATTGTGAATATTTCATTTTCTTATTGTTTTTTAAAGAAAAGAAAACAAAATTTTCACCACAAGTGAGCACCAGATCGCTGAATTTCAAGTCTGAAAATGCAAAATCTTCCTCGTGTGGGAGAGGGATACCCCCCCCCCCCCCATACACACCCTTTCCCCGTTCGGTCGTTCCGCTCCCTCTCACAGATATTTCCCCCCCCCCCCCAAAAAAAAAAAAAAAAAAATGTTTTCATACTTTTAAGGTCTGATTTTCCGCCGAAAGTCGTCTGACAAGCAACAAAAAAAAAAGCAACAAGAACAAAAAGTCTTTATGTTGTTGCTGCCACTTTTCTCCCACTTTATATTTCATGCAAAAGAGTGGGGCATCCAATCCCTGTAAAGTGTGTGTGTGTGTGTGCGGGGGGGGGGGAGGGGGCACAAAGCTTCTCCCCCCCCCCACCCCCACCCCCCCCCCCCAAAAAAAAAAGGCTGCGCCGGTCCGGTTATGGGCTTGTAATCGTGGTGATGGTGACCATCCCCCCCACTCCTCAGTATGGATTTACGCCGTTGGTAACTGATCAATGGGAATCAGTGGGAATGCTGGGGGATGATTGTTCCGATTCTTGTGGGATTCATTTAAGAGTACATTATATATCTATTGTTGTGTGAAAATTATTTGCTTCAGAACGGTCTCATATTCAAGTAATGTGCAGTTTAATGCCCCGTCACTGTACAGGCATGCTAACCTGGAAACATTAAACTGCACATTACTTGAAAATGAGACCATTCTGAAGCAAACAATTTTCACACAACAATAGATATGTAATGTACTCTTAAATGAATCCCACAAGGATTGGAACAATCATCCCCCAGCATTCCCACTGATTCCCACTGATCAGTTACTAGCCATCCCCTTTAACCCTTTAGCAACTGAAGATTCCGTATATAATAACACAGTGCTTATATAGCGCATATCACTACCGCGGTGTACGTCTCTATGCGCTTTAAGGGAGAGGGATGAAAGTAGAAAGAGGAAATGTATAGTGTACAATGTATGTACCATAAATGCAAAACCAAACTCATTCATAATACTTTTTGAACAGAAATGTCTTTAGAGCAGTTTTAAACTTTAACACTGTGGGAGCTTCTTTTATATAACACGGAACAGCGTTCCACAGTATGGGAGCAGCATGAGCATCAGATCGCTCACCATAAAACTTTGTTGTGATAGCAGGACATTGGAGAAGATTTTTCTGAGTTGATCTTATATTACGAGAAGGAGCGTACCTTACCAAAAACTTACTGAGATATTCTGGTGCCATTGAATGCCTTCACTGTTAAGTCAGTAACAGTATCTTAAAAACTATACGTGGCTGAACAGGAAGCCAATGTAGCTGCTTCAAAATGGGGGTTATGTGAGAATTCTTCTTCGTGCGGGTGATCAGTCTTGCAGCTGCATTATGAATTGCCTGGAGTTTATGTAACTGTGAGTCGGAGATATTATACATATTACAGGCCTACATTTTAGTCTATAATTGTTCCCTAGAAGGTATGGCAATATTACTCTTATTTCGACAACTTTCTAAATCATATGAAATAACTCACTGCATGTTTATTTGTGTCTATTATAAGTTATGTTTATCTAAAAGCCTATAAAGATTTTGCCACGAGAATGGTGTCACAAGAAGTAATTCCGACATACTATCGTTGACCTTTAACCTCTCTCAAATTACGTAATTATATATTCTAATATGAAAGCAATAAAAATGGTAAAGCAAAAAAATATATATATTTTTAAAAAATCGGACTGGCGCCTTCGGGCGGTTCAGTTACTGTGAGTTAATTACTCTTCTGCCTCAATTCACTTCAACTTAAACTTTATTTTCACTTTTTTTTTTTCAACAGAATGTACAAAGATTTATGTGAAATATGACAGGCATTTTGTCGAATGTATACACAGACAGCTAGGGATAACCAGTTCCTAATGTCTATATAATCGGTACAAACAGAGGCCACTCTGCGAAAAAAAAACAAACAAACACAGTGGATGTAGCCCCTCAAAAGTCTATGCTTGCTGAAGTATTATGTGGGTATCTCAGAGGGAAGGGCTATTCATAAGGGGCTGAAGAGCTGACAACTACAAATAGTGCGGGAAACTGAGGAAAGAGGGAAATGAAAATGGGGAAAAAAGAAAAAAAAAGGAAAGAAGATCAAGGCATCAGAGCTCAAAGCCCACGGAGATGCAAATAGGAGATTTTCCTCTTCATCATTCATTATATAGGTATTGGAGTACAGTGCGTGCAGAAGAGGTGGTTTCCCCCCTCATCTTTCAATGTAGGTAGTAGAGTACAATGTTCAATTGATTCGGAGCCAATGTTTGAGTATAGAATCTGACGATTATCCACAAGGTGACACCGTGGCGCATTATTTATTGTTATATACCTCCTCCGAAGAAGAAAGTTACATTCCGAGTGCCAAAGCCAGATTTTGGGCCTTACCTGGTTTCACGGTCCACCCAATGTTTTTGATGGTTTTACCTGATTTCAAGGGTGCTGAATCCGAATCTGGATGATGCAAATCTTAGATCCTTGAAGGTGTTGAGATATTCAAGTTGGCCGCTAAAATGGCCGCCCAAAACGGAAATAACCATGTATTTCCATGTAAATGGTGAAAAAATGAAACAGTCGATGTTTTTATCCTAATTCGAGGATACTGAATGCAAATCTGGAAGATACATCTCTTGCATCCTTGAGGGTTTTGAGATATTCACGATGGCCTCCAAAATGGCTGCGAAAATGGCCGCCAAAAACGAAAATTCCCATTTATTTCCTTCTTTGAAAGGGCAAACATTTAAAACACTTGATAGTTTTACCCACTTCAGGGGTGCTGAATCCAAATCTGGATGATGCAAATCTTAGATTCTTGAGGTTGTTGAGATATTCAAGATGGCCGCCAAAATGGTCGCCCAAAACGGAAATTACCATGTATTTCCTTGTAAATTTTGAAAAAAAATGAAACAGTTGATGTTTTTATCATAATTCGAGGATGCTGAATCCGAATCTGAGGATACATCTCTTGCATCCTTGAGGGTTTTGAGATATTCAAGATGACTGCCAAAATGGCCGCCAAAAATTCCCATTTGTTTTCTTCTAAAGGGCACACATTGAAAATACTTAATACTTTACCCACTTCAAGGGTGCTGAATCCCAATCTGGATAATGCAACTTTTGCATCCTCGGTCTGGTGGTGGTTTTGAGATATTCAAGATGGCCGCCAAAACTGAAACTCCCATCCTTCGAAATGGTGCAAATTTGAAAGCAATTAGTGGTTTCACAGTATTCTTAGGGTGCTGAATACGAATCTGCATGGTGCAACTTTCGCATCCTTGACGGTTTTGAGATATTCAGTGATGGCCTCCAAAAACTTAAATTCCTATGTATTTCCTTGTAAATGGTCAAAATTAAACAATGAAGAATTGTATACCCTATTTCGAGGGTGCTTAAACAGAATCTGCATGATGCAACACTTGATTCCAGAGAGTTTTGTAATATCCAAGATGGTAGCCGAAATGGCCCACAAAAATCGAAATTCCTATATAAATATTTCCTTTAAATGGTGAAAATTGAAAATGAATTGATGGTTTTTACGCTATTTTGATTGTGTTTAATCTGTATCTGGTTGACGCAACTCTTGCACTCTTTAGGGTTTTGAAATATTCAAGCTGACCGCCAAATGCTCCCCCACAAAAAAAGAAAAAGAAATAGTGTCTAGTTTTATGGACCTTATTTGCCTATAGTGTCCGGCTAGTGGACCGTATAGCTCGTCGGCCTATATGAGTTGATGTCGAAATCGTAGGTAAGTGTCTAACTCATTAGATGGGCTGCATGACTCGCGAGTTGTATAACTCGTGGGCCGTATGATTCGTGGGTTATGTGACTCGTGGGCATCGAGCTCGTGAAGTACACCAAAAGACATAATGGATACATAAGACATAATGGAATAGCAAGAGGGGAGAGAGAGAAAGAGAGCTGGGGATAGAGAAAGATGAGAGGAGCAAGAGTGGAAGGGATAGATTGAAAGGATAAGGGACAGCGTACATGTACATGGAATACGAGATAAGCAACCCTTCAATTTGGTGCGATCATTCGGTTTTTATTCACTTATTTAACCTCTAGCGATGACAAGAATGTTAATAAATCATTTCATCGCATGCTTACAACGTGCATCATGAGCATTCTAATTTCATGTTAAGGTCATGCCTTCGTTTTACACAGTCAATTCATGAGCCGATTATTGTGAAATGATAACATTGGGAGGCTTAATCTGACACACTCACATAATATCGTAACCTGTCAATAACATCTGTTTTATTATCGCTGTTGTCGGATGATAAGATTAGTTGCATGACATATACCGGACTCGTTCATTACAAGTGAATAGAAAGACACAACCACGAATCTACACAGCTATTCCAATGGGTACTTCACATTGTTATCGCTGAACTCTGCAAAACTTGTGTGTTTACTAATTGCTCTTTAGGCATTTTCTATTTTAATGATAAAAGGTAAAACTTGTGAGTCCAGGGTAAATTTAAACAGAGCACAGGGCAATTTAGTACATACATGCCAAATACGGAGGCACACATTATACACGTTACAGAAAAGGAAGTACTAGTACATGTACAAAATGAAAATATACAATGTACACTGTAAATCACATGGGAATATCAGTTGATAGTTTCTTGCTAGTTTCTTTTACATGATTCCATATTTATTAATGATATAATACATGCATTCAATAATCCGCGATACTCGGTAAAGGTAATCGAGATTCTATGTTACTTCGCTCACTTTTAAAGCGTCGCTTCTTCTTCTTCTTTTTTGTTCTAACAAACATGAACACATTGTTTCTTGCATCACGAACTCACGCCATGAAAATGATAACACAAATACCGTAATATAATACATACATATACACCATCATAGAGTTTGCGTAATACTATGACGCTTCATTTACTATTAGGAAATCAAAAGAAAAAAAGAGCGTTATCTTTCAATTGCAAATCTAAGAAAATGACTTCAATTTTGTGTGAAAAGTATAGGCAAGAGAGTACCTTCAAGACAAAAATTTTGATGTTCAAATTTTCTCAACACACACAAATAAAAAGTCGTTGGCAAACTCGAATCCTATCATAATGAATTTCTTCGGTAAACAAGAAATATGAATGTGTCACGGATAAACTTATTAATAGAATAACTCAGGTAAATCAGCCAAATACGATATTCTATACCGGTAGTACATTGTATTATCTTTCGCTAACAAACACTACTCGAATGGTATATAGAATAACATGGGGACTGACGATGATAATGATCATATTCATGGCCTCTTATTCAGAATTGGGAGAAAATCTCCCAAACTTCCTTATGTATTATCATTTCATAGATAAGAGATTCCTTGTAGGATTGCCACCAACATTTTCACAGTGTTTTTTTTAATCAATGTCCTCCAAACTTTACATATTATTTACACCCCATCTCATCTGCGAAGTCTTCAACATTCGGTAAATTGCACTATTCAGTACTCAGGTATAGAACGGAACTCTTAAAAAAGAAAGAAACATGAAAAACTCATTTTAGATGTTTAATCCAACAGACCTTTAATTACTTTCCCCTTCTCTTTTTTTTCCACCATTAATTGCATGCGGCTTGGCAGTAACAATTTCACAATAATTATTTGAAATTCAATTTGCATCCATGTACGCCCTAGTCAAGTCATCATACAGGGTATAACTGATATTTGCAAAGAAAGGTTACGTAAGGTCGACTTTATCTATCCAGCAACAATGTTCTTATCCAACGTTTGACCTTTACAACGCCAAGAATATACAAGCAGAGACATGAGTAGGCCTATAATACAATACTCAATATTGTGAACACAATTGAATATATCACTAACGTAAATGGTTGACGCTCTTTCGCATATGCCTTTGTGTAGACTTGTCACTAAAGTGTGTTTTCATTTACAGCGTATGTATATTGTATGTTTGCATTCATACTCGGAGTAATCGAGCATGAATTGATTAAATTGAGAGAGAGAGCGAGAGAGAGAGAGAGAGGGGGGGGGGGGGGGGAGATTATCCCCAATAATTCCCAGCCCGTTAAAGTATCCCTATTGTGAATGTTGTGCGTGGTTGAGAAAGGGCACAAAACTGAATCTGTCTATACACGTCTTCCAATTTACGCTGGCATGCAAAGCATGAAGAAAGTGAAAACGTGAACATTTTAGCAAGTCAGCGGACATCATGACGTCATTGACTGACGTCTCTGTAGGTGCAATCTGTTGTATAACATGAGCTTGAAAACACGCGAAAGAACTCAAGCACTCTCTGTAAGCATTGATACCTTCTCATACTAGGACACTTTTCTCTTCTTAACAGTAACAAACTATGTGTTCTCAGATTGTTACTTTTTTTTTTACTAAGATGTAACTTTGTTTATGTTGATAGCACTGCTTTTTGACCAGTTCTGATAAAGGTCAGAAATAATAATCCGCCATTGAAATGAGACACCAAAGACGAGACGACGTACTAAGTCAAAGACAAAAAAAAAATGTTGGTTTTATCTCTTGAGTTACAGATAACACATCACGGCTCACTAAAAGATGGGGATAGACATCGGGGAAGCGTAGACCGACTTGTTCGATTCACTCTCCATAAACTGAAGCTGACCTGAGCGATCGCGTAGCTCGACGTTGAGATCATCGTCGCCTTCAAGCGCTATGTATTCGCTGTTGCCCTGCGGCGTTTCGTCGATCGGGAGATATCCAGAGACGATCATCTGTCCACCTGGAGGTCTTTCATTATCCTCCTGGTTGACGAGCACGGCCAGGTACACAATGATGTAGACAATGCCATAAAGTGCCGTGATTGGTCCGTAGATAGCTGGAACCACGATCATAGCATTCCATGCTTCACTTTTTGCAAACACGGACGCCAAGATTATAATCCTGTAGACGAGACAAAGGCAGAGAAACAGAAATTGAGGAGAAATGTTAACATCCAATTTATAAAGAAGTGAATAAGACATGTGGGATATTTTAATGCTGACTCACCGTGCACCGCACGGAAGGGGGGGGGGAGGGGAGGTGGAGTGTGGGTGCCTTGTTACCTTTCAACGTCCTTTTCTCTGGAGTTTGCTTTCTGTATCAGTCAATAATCGACTTATGTAGACACTTATTTATTTGAAGGCCCTAATTGGGCACTTTAACCAATCTTAAAGAAATATACAGAGCGTATCAAAAATCTTGCACTGACAGATCTCATCCATTCAGTGAGATATTCATTGTTCCTTCATATGACACTCAAACTTGGAAAAGTGCAATTTGGCATTGCTGTCTTTAACCCGTTGAGGATAAATCTCGAGTATACTCGGGCAGGTGTCTATTGAAAATGCGTGTTGTTGTTTGTTTATTTTCCATCTGAGAAGATGGCTGGATAGCCCATATTCAGCTTCGTTAAGCTGGTCTTCCATGGGGTCCAGTTGGATGTGAGGTGGGACCACTTCACCGGGTTAAACACCCTGCTCTTTGCGATGAATAAATGAAGCGGGATCTTTTACGTGCATGAGTTGTTACTCTCTCATACACGGGACCTCCATTTTATGTCCTATCCGAGGGACAGAGTGTTTTTGCCTCTTGCTAGAGGGGACGGTATGCTTACACACAACATTGCTCAGTCCAGACTCGGGTTCGAACCCGGGCTGCGTGATCGTGAGGCAGACGCGCTACCGACTGAGCCAACTCACTGAGCAAAGTCAGTCCTCAGCGGGTTAATGTCCATGTCCTCAGTCATGCATGACATTTGTCAACATAGTTAGGTATCAATGGAAAGAGGAAGAGTTCTCCTTTCCTTACAAATTACTATCATTGTGCTACCCATAGCTGACAAGTACGAAATGGTAACCCTCCAAAGTTAGATTACCTTTTTTGTTTTTGATACGCACTGTTTATGTAATTAAATATATATGTATATATGATATGTAATTATCCATACACACACACATACACACACACACACACACATATATATATATATATATATATATATATATATATATATATATACATATATAAATTGTCGCAGGATTTTTTTTTTATATAGATTGATTTGATTGATGTGACTAATACATTGTACTGGTCTTATCTTTACTCTATTGTGTGTGCCCAACCGTGTATCCTCCCTATATCACATGCGCATCATACCAGCACCACATGCACTTTGCTACAATTTAATTTAGAACCTCAACCAGCATTTTACGCATCATACAGCCCTCTTGGACGTATATGAAATGAGGCCGGTCATTCCTTCAAACTATGCGGTCATCTGCACTTTCTATAGGTGTTATGTGAAGAAACCACACAAAGTGAGAAACCTTAACCCAGGGAAGGAGTTGTCTCTTCTAAATCAGAATATACAGTGCGTGTCAAAAAAAAAATCCAAATTTAGAGGGCTGCTATTCTATAGTTGTCAACTATAGTGAGCCGTAATGAAGGTAAAGGAGAACTCTTCTTCTCTCCACTGCTACCATACATTATGTTGACAAACGTCAAGCATGACTGATCGCATTTACTTTGAAAGACAGAAATGACAAGTTGCACTTTTTCCAAGTTTGAGTGATATCACAAAGGAACACTGAATGACGAGATCTGTTTCTTCGTGATATAATATTCATTTCTGGTCAGTTTTTCTGTTTGCGTTTGTTACATATACTCAATAAACTGCATCACTTCGGTGATCTTTCGCATTTATCCCCAAGTTGAATTATCCACCGGGTTTATGCCAGGTTCAAGTATGTACGTGTGTGTCACACACAAACACACTGCTATAGCTTCTGACCATTCGAGTATTGAGAATTTAGGGTTTCTGGGACGAACACTGACTAGGGCTTTCTATAGCTCAGTCGGTAGAGCACCGGGCTAGCAATCTGGAGGTCTCGGGTTCGAATCCCGATGGAATCCCATTTTCTTCGCTCAATTTTCCACAAATGAATAGTATTCATTTCTGGTCAGTTTTTCTGTTTGCGTTTGATAATAATAAAAAAGTGCATTTTTTTCAAATCGATGTGCTCAGTCATGCATTACATTTGTCTACACAATTTGGTACTAGTAGAAAGAAGAAGAGCTCTCCTTTCCTCACAACTAACATTGCGCTCTTCACAGTTGACAATAATTTATGAAACAGTAACCCTCTAAAGTTAGATTACTTTTTTTTTCCCCTGATAGGCACTGTAGCATTGATTTGATTGCTCAGTCAGTGATCTGGATAACAAAGCCGTTCTTACGTTGTCGATTTTAATTTTTTTTTTTTTTTTTTTACATACACTCAGAAAACTTGCCTTCGCTGCCACCTGTCTGAAGTTTCAGCCTGCTCTTCTCTGTCATCTTACCTGCCCCCCCCCCTCCCCGAAATAAGGAGGTAAAAGACACTGTCTATGGCGGCCACCTGTCAGTCATGGGCAGCAGCCACAAAACGTGTATCTTCTCGCGTTTATTATGGTAGTAGAGCCTACTGACGCCAGACAGAGCCGTTTGATAGCGGCAAGACGGCCATCAAAAAAGGCACTACGTGTATTATAGCTAGGTTATAATCTTATGAAATATTACGTTATTTATTTTTAACTTTCTCAACATATCTTTTTAATGGACTAGTGTATTTCGTATATCCAGGTATTCATATGATGATAATGAATGCACGGGGATTGAAAAGACTGTGAATAGGCTATGGACACTCACTATAGGCTCTGCATAATACGATGTCATCTATACATGGGCATTCATACACAGAAGAACTACACATTACAATACGTCCATACAGATACACGCGTACATGTCTTCTATGCGGCTACGTTTACAAAGGCCGCTTTCCTGCATATTCTGCTCATTATATCATATATCGTATATTATATCAAATATCTATAATATCATTTTTTTTTTTGTATTTGCCCAAGACTAATCAAATAAGGTGATAGTGGTAGGTTAAAGGAACTTGCCTGAACAAGGAAATAAAGGACACCAAAGCCCAAATACAATATTACGAATATGAAATGAGTGAAATCAGCAATGGTATTTGAACACATCAGTGAAAGTCTGAGATAATTGGAAAATCTATTCCAAATTTATGAATTTTGACAGTTTTAGTGTCGTCATTGCTGGATAAAGAGACTACTTCTAACATAATGACGACATTGTGGACAACTCTATAAAGAAATTATGAGGACAATTCCACAGAATTTCATTTTCCAGGAAAGGTTCACATTCCATCGACATGTTTCCGACATAATTTATGTTAAGGGTAATGATAGTTCCCCTGCTTTCTGAAAGAGGTATTAAAGGCAAGCGCTCTTTTTCTAGTGTAGAAAAAGTAAAACATGTTGAATTTTCTTCATATTGTTGTCCACAATAACGCCATGTAGGCCTACATGTAGTGCAGTATAGTCTCGATATCCGAAATCTTAAAGATTCATAACTTTTGAAAGGATTGTCCGATTTTCCTTAGACTTTCAATGATGCGTTCTATCAAAATTGCTGCTTTTACTCAATCCACATCTATACTTGGTTTCTTTGAAACTTGTCTTTGCCACTTTGTCACCCTCGCTCATGTATTTCTCTCCTTCGATAAAATGCGAGCATACAGTCAGCCAAATCACAATATGACGCTCGATATTGACACTCACGCCACGCAGGTGTTGTGGAAGACAGCTTGCACGGCGAGGGTGTGGCGGGAAGTGCGATGCTGTCCGAAAAGAGCCGCCAGCAAAAAAGCAACTACGTAGCCCACCAGGGGAAGGAACATGGTCGCGAAGTAGACCCTGAAAGGGGCGTGGAACAGTTCCGTATGAATGATGAGGTGTACCAAGGAGTTGGCCGTGAACGCCAGAAGGCCGACAGTGAGTCCAACCTGCAGATAATGTATCGGAACTTGAATAGATGTGAATTGGATTATGAAAAAAAAAATGATATGAACTCAAATGAAATATATCCTCCATTTTTGCTGTAGAGAAGAAGAAATTGTCTCAGTTTTAACAAAGAGGAAGAAGAATGAGGAGGTAAGGATCACAGAAAAGAGAACAAGAAAATCATACGACTGTACCAAGATTTACTGCAATTAAATGAATGAAAATATGTGTATTTAGGATGTGCTTGCAAAGATTGCACTTAGAGGGAATGTAGGTATTTCTATATTTTCATCCTCACGAATTATGTCACATTAGCATTTATAATTTAATGGTAAAACGTGTTTTTATCAGATTCGATTTGACTTTTAATCACGCTTTATAGTCAGAACAGATATAAAACAAATAAATGTTACAAAAAAAATGTTGGAGGACAAGCTATATTTGGACTGTCGGAAAAATTGTCCTATTTGTCATATCTATAAAATTAGTCAAATGTAATATTCACAAATGTAAATAACAAACAAAGAAGCTAAGAAAAAAAAGACGCTCACCACGACCACGACCTTTGCCCAACCCTCTCGAAGGTCCCGGATGAACATGCCACAAGCAAGAGGAATCGCTACCAGGAGGATAGCGATGGCAACAACCCACAAAGTAGCGAGGGCGGTGCCGGGATACCACGCGCTTGTTACAATCAAGGTAACCAGAGGAACGAAACCAATGGAGATGACCGTAGTGACCAGGACCATGGATGTACTGTCGATAGGGATGCATGGATTGATAGGAAAAACCTGGTGACGGATCTCATTTTATCTGACCGGTAGGAACTGTACCGTGAACAAGCTGAACTATATCATATTTTATCATTGTTATCATTCATTGTTCCATAATATTTCATTCCATCTGATTTCGAGAGAAGTACAACACAAAATATTACATTTGAGATTGAAATAGACAAATGTATAAGCAAACATAAATAATTTGTGATCTGAGGAAATTACTAAAAAGCAGAATCTCGTAGAATAGGCTCTCCCATAATTTCTAGAGTTACGAGAAATTACGAAATACACAAGAACACAAAATGTCTGTGATGTAATGAAGAGACGTAATGCACAGAAATATTATACAGTGTTCAAACTTACACCGTACAAATCTTACAAAGTAACGATTTGGTCATATACAAAATTCAGTCACTTTCAATTGTGAGTAGGCTTACACAAAGATATTTGCAGTGACCAGGGTAGGACATTTGAATTTAGAATGTTAAGAAATCGCTTTGAGCTTTTACTTATAAAGGAACTTAGAGAAATTGATTCGAGCAGCACAGAGTCTAACTTAACGACTAAATGTAAACATGAGAGAAACAATGTATAATTTGCAAGGATGACAAAAAGGCATGAAGAGTGATCTGCTAATGAGCGGAGCTTGTATATATAAGCGGTGGATCACTCGATAAATAATATGCAAATACAAACGACCATATCCACAGCTATATGCAGTATAAGAAATGATGGTATATTACAAGCTTTAAAGGGACTGTACAGTACTGGTTGAGGTGGGGATTCATGTTTTGAACATTCCGAAGTGAGATAATGAGAAACCTCTCATGAAATATTAAAGAGGATGTAATTTTAAGAAGGATTCAACGTTTGTTTGATGAAAATTGGTTTTCAAATGGCTGAGATATCCAAAAAAAAAGTGATAATAATTAAAGGTGACAGGCCAAGCATTTTATTAGGATCTCTTTGTTTCACCTTGTTTTTGGATATCTCAGCCATTTTAAAACCAATTTTTATCAAATGATAAACTCTTGATACCCCTTATATATAAATATAACACAGTGCTTATATAGCGCATATCACTACCGTGGTGTCTCTATGCGCTTTAAGGAGAGGGATGAAGTAGAAAGAAGAAATGCAGTGTACAATATGTGTACCATAAATGCAGAACCAAACTCATTCATAATACTTTTTGAACAGAAATGTCTTGAGAGCAGTCTTAAACTTTAACACTGTGGGAGCTTCTTTTATATAACACGGAACAGCGTTCCACAGTGTGGGAGCAGCATGGGCAAAAGATCGCTCACCATAAAACTTAGAATTGCATGCTCTTTGGCATCTCATAGAGTGGTTTCTGAATATCTCGCAAAACGTTAAAAGCTAAATCCTCACCTCGACCAGAACTGTACACACCCTTTAATCTCATCTCGCTTAAATTTCAGTGACGCTCCTCTCTCAGGGTTCTTTCCGGAACAAGCTTGCTTTCCATATTCGTATTCGTACTATCTCCTTAACTGATTCTTTAAAGACAGGAATGAAAGCACATCCATTTCATTTGGCACATGAACAATTCATAACTTATTTCCTCTTTCTCTTTTTGTTTTCCTTTATCTTTTATCTCTTTTCTGTTTATAAGGTGTGAGGAATTTTTCGTGCCCATTGAGTACTCAGACATGGTGGTAAGGGCCATTGCAAATATCATATCCATTATTACCGTTATTATAATCATTATCTTTTTTATCATTATCATTATTATTATTATTCTAGCATTACAAAGCTAATATATATCTATGATGTAGAACGTAAAAGCATACTGCAGAAAGTAATTGTTTTAAGGTACATAAAAAGAAATATCAATGTTACAGCAAAGACACTAGTCATCATTTCCATTGAACTGTGTAGGCCAAGACGATACGATGACAAAGCAATCCATGACGGACACGTAAAGTTGATCGCGAGGGAAAATGCACTCATAAACAAAAGACGAAATATTATAGCAAGAACAAAGAACACAATGAGATTATTACACAATCAAGAACAAGGAGAAGGGAGGAGCAGAGAAGAAAGAAAACGAGGTCCGGGAACACACTTCTCTGTCGTCGGGACGGGTGAAAGTACGAAAATTATTCAATCAGCAATGCAATAACCCACTGCCTAGTGTTGTCGATTTTTTTTTCCAGTTTATACCTAGATGTTTGAACTAAGAATATTCTTTTGAACTTTTGGGCGGAATCAAAGCTACTCCCAAACTTGAGTCCTGTATAAACAAATGTATTTTGGGCAATTGATTATACAGTTCTCAGGTCTCGGTATGAGAGTCTGATACCCTTTTCGATAGCTAAGCTTGATGGTTTATTAAATGGTTTAATTCTGACCAAAAAAAAAAAAACAAACAAACAAACAAACAAACAAAACAAAACAAAACAAAACAAAAAACCGGAGAGTGACCAAAAGCATTAAAATGTTAAGAAAATTTAGTGCTTAAAATAATCAGAAATCGACCAATCTCAGTAATGTGATATAATATGCATTTTCATGTTTACTTAATCTAATGTATTTGGGCAGGAATTTATCAGCAATGCCTCGAAAAGCAGTCAAAATCGTTTTAGTACGACACGAGCTGAAAAACGCGGGTACCAGTGCATTCAGGTAGTATGGCAGATCTCGTGCCCATCTTATCAGGTTACCGTGAGATGCCATTCCGCTGCTGCTTAATCATGTTTTGTCGAGCAGTTTTCATTGTTCGAAATTTATACTGAAGCTTATTTCATTTGCAATACATAATTTGGTTTCGGGCATCATTTATATCAGCAAGAGTACTATGGAGAAAAGAATACAAGTCTGATTTAAACTTTGTAAAGTAATCTAAGCCACCCCAGGCAGTTTTTACTTCGGTCTGTAAGATATGACTCTTTCTTAATGTCAAAGAAAATAAAATAACAAAAAGTTACTGTTGCTGATTACATTTCTTTTCACAATTATTCGACATACTTGACGGAGTAAGAGAAAAAAAAAATGTTGACTTAATTCTATTTCATTGACATGATGTTTCGAAAGAACCAACTTCGTCTAAGTACTTTCTCATGGTTAACATCGGCCCTCCCAGTCAATCTTGTGTAATTCCAATCCTTCAAAGATTTGTGAGTACGAACAAGTGTATAATGCATCTCGAACGGAACGTACCTCAGGCATATGTTCCCGTCGATGAAGAATGTTACGACGTTTGCCATGGATCCTCCGGGACAAATTCCGACAAGCAGCATTCCCAGCCGATAAGGTGCGGGTAGCTGAAACAGGTAGGCAACACCAAAAGCCAACATCGGGAAGAGTGCGAACTGGTTGATGCAACCGACGACGAGGCCACTCGACACCCGCCATTGGTTTCTGAGCTCGATTTTGCCAATGGAGGCACCCATGGCAAGATTTACCATTGCCACTGATACAGTCATCATGATCGACGTCACTTTGCGAACGTAGTCCAGATCGACCACGGTGGGCTCGGCCTCCTCATGTGTAGTCATAATAGCCGCAGTAGACATCATTAGAGAAGGTAGTTTTTGGTCGATGTCCTGTTCTAAAATGTTCAGTGGGGACTGCGGTAGAGTATGGTTTAGTAATGTTCCCTCCATTGTCGGTATCTTGCAGGAACCTCTTTGCCAATTTGCAAGATTTGTTTTGGTAGTCTTTATATATTCTTCGAAGACTGACAGACCTCGAAAGTGTCTTCAAAATCTAGACGAACAAGATAAATGGTCAGTTGGTATAATGTACTTTATGAGCAGCCGCACTCTTATGACAATTTTTCCAATTCCACCAGAAGAGCAAGTGTTGTATTTAGCCCTGTTTGGTGAGCACAGTCCTCTATGAACATTGCTTAACACACAATGTTAAAGGAGGAGGGATAATCGTGTGTAATATGACGCAGAGTGTACCAGCAACATATCATCTTTCTTTATTTCTATGTCACGTGAGTATACTCACCAAATAACTACACTATATCTTTACTGGTACTTGTGCAATGAATGTTGAAAGCGTTTTACCTCAGACCAGTACACACGCTGTTTATATTAATTTCTTTCATATTTTTTTTTTAATGATTAGGATGCGTACTACGAGGAAAATATCACTTGATATGCATGAAAGCATTGCAAATTGTGACAAGCTAACGACACTAATCGATGTATAGGTTACGTTTGGTTCATGGGCGTAAATCCCGGGGGGGATGGGGGGGATATATCCCCCCCTGAAATGGAGGAGGGGGGGATGGCCTGTACAATCATCCCCCCCTGAATTTTGAGGGGGAAAAATGGAGGAAGCAGAAATGTGATTGTATCAATTTTGGCATATTGCATGACGTTTGTACGCCGGCCTTCAGACAGGTAACAGAGCTGAACAGTATTCTATCTTGTAGGAAAATGTATAATTTTCTCAAGCGCTCGCTCGCTTCGCTCGCTCGCGAAGAAAGTAACATCGACATACACTGTAAGGTATGGCTCAGGCGTTGACAACGTCAGATAGTATAGGTCTACATGTAAACATGCTATGACGCGAGTAACTGGGGACCATCTGCAAAATATGTACGAAAACATACAAACAAACAATAACAACAACTTTATCGCCATAATTGAATCCCCTCCATTTCCTGAATCATTCCTGAGAAGGTAGTGACTGATGACTCAGTCAGGATACATCTATGGGCATACCAAGGGAAGATCAGGGACGTCGAATCTATGGGGGGCAAAGGGGCATTTGCCCCGCCCCAAAGGAAGTGTTTAGACAGACAAATCATTTATCCCCCAAGCAATTCCCGAGATGAGGACAAATCTTGAACTTTCTTGATGGAAAATTGTCCAAATATCGCCAGAACTATGCACCAGATCGTTGTATTGCAATCATGAACATGCAAAAGGTCCGCTATACAGGATAAGGGATAAACTTTGTACACTTTTGACATAGACGTATATTCCCTAATTTATCAAAGAGTGTGCAGCAGATCTTTCACTTAACAAAAGCAACCTAATATGTATAGAGGCGTCGATGGGGGGGGGGGAGGATGGTTCTCAAATAAAAGTGGGACAAACAAAAACGAAAAATATAGCTACAAACGGCAGTTTTTGGAGTGTAAAATTTTAAAATTTTAAAGCTCGCTCGCTCCGCTCGCTCGCATTTAACCGCTATTCTATTCTCCTGATGTTGCTGCCAATGATTGACAGCAGGTGCACCCAGTGCGCCCCCCTTAATTTCCAAAGCGAAAATGTAGCTACAAACGACAGTTTTTAGGACTGGAAAATGTCAAAATTCTCAAGCTCACTCGCTTCGCTCGCTAGCATTTAATCAGTATGCCATTCTCCTGATGTTGCTGCCAGTAATTGCCGGCAGTTGCGCCCGGTGTGCCCCCTTAATTTCCAAAGCGAAAAAATACAGCCACAAACGGCAGTCTTTGGACTGTTTATAAAATGTCAAAATTTTCAAGCTCGCTCGCTCCGCTCGCTCGCATTTAACCGCTATGCCATTCTCCTGATGTTGCTGCCAGTAATTGCCGGCAGTTGCACTCGGTGTGCCCCCTAAATTTCCAAAGCGAAAAAGTATAGCTACAAACGGCAGTTTTTAGACTGCAAAATGTCAAAATTTTCAAGCTCGCTCGCTCCGCTCGCTCGCATTTAATCGCTATGCCATTCTCCTGATGTTGCTGCCAGTGATTGTGAGCAGGTGCGCCCCCCTTAATTTCCAAAGCGAAAAATATAGCTACAAACGGCAGTTTGGGGAATGTAAAATATCAAATTTTTGAAGCTCGCTCGCTTCGCTCGCTCGCATCTAATTATTATTCCATTCTCCTGATGTTGCTGCCAGTAATTGCCAGCAGTTTTCGCCCGGTGCGCCCCCTTAATTTCCAAAGCGGAAAATATAGCTACAAACGGCAGTTTGGGGACTGTCAAATGTCAAAATTTTGAAGCTCGCTCGCTTCGCTCGCTCGTATCTAATCATTATGCCATTCTCCTGATGTTGCTGCCAGTAATTGCCAACAGTTTTTGCCCGGTGCGCCCCCTTAATTTCCAAAGCGAAAAAATACAGCCACAAACGACAGTTTTAGGGATTGGAAAATGTCAAAATTTTCAAGCTCACTCGCTTCGCTCGCTCGCATTTAATCATTACGCCATTCTCCTGATGTTGCTGCCAGTAATTGCCAGCAGTTTTCGCCCGGTGCGCCCCCCCCCCCCCCCCGCTTAATTTCCAAAGCGAAAAAATACTAGTACAGCCACAAAGGACATGTGGGACTGTAAAATATCAAAATTTTCAAGCTCACTCGCTTCGCCATTCTGATGTTGCTGCCCGATTGCCGGCAGTTGCGCCCGGTGTGCCCCCATAATTTCCAAAGCGAAAAAATACAGCCACAAACGGCAGTCTTTGGACTGTAAAATGTCAAAATTTTCAAGCTCGCTCGCCCCGCTCGCTCGCATTTAACTGCTATGCCATTCTCCTGATGTTGCTGCCAGTAATTGCCAGCAGTTGCGCCTGATGCAGCCCCCCTTAATTTCCAAAGCGAAAAAGTATAGCTACAAACGGCAGTTTTTAGACTGTAAAATGTTAAAATTTTCATGCTCGCTCGCTCCGCTCGCTCGCATTCAATCGCTATGCCATTCTCCTGATGTTGCTGCCAGTGATTGACAGCAGTTGCGCCTGGTGTGCCCCCCTTAATTTCCAAAGCGAAGAATATAGCTACAAACGGCAGTTTTTGGACCGAAAAATGTCAAAATTTTCAACGCAAAGAGATTTCACCGTAGGAGGGGGAAACCCCCCTACCATACCCTCCCCCCTCGCTTGATTCGTTCCCTCACATAACCGCTCCTCCTAAGATCAAATCCTGTCTACGCCGATGATAGGCCCCATTATTTAGTAGGCCTTCACAGTGATGTCGTACAGCAAGAGCTGAAATACCACGATTTTGTCATTCAATAATATATTGTGAATATTTCATTTTCTTATTGTTTTTTTAAAGAAAAAAAAAACAAAATTTTCACAAGTGAGCACCAGATCGCTGAATTTCAGGTCTGAAAATGCAAAATCTTCCTCGTGTGGGAGAGGGATACCCCCCCCCCCCCCATACACACCCTTCCCCCGTTCGGTCGTTCCGCTCCCTCTCACAGATATTTCCAAAAAAAAAAAAAAGGTCTGATTTTCCGCCGAAAGTCGTCTGACAAGCAAAAAAAAAAAAAAGCAACAAGAACAAAAAGTCTTTATGTTGTTGCTGCCACTTTTCTCCCACTTTATATTTCATGCAAAAGACTGGGGCATCCGATCCCTGTAAAGTGTGTGTGTGGGGGGGGGGGGGAGGGGGAGACAAAGCTTCTCCCCCCCCACCCCCACCCCCCCCCCCCCCCCCCCAAAAAAAAAGGCTGCGCCGGTCCGGTTATGGGCTTGTAATCGTGGTGATGGTGACCATCCCCCCCACTCCTCAGTATGGATTTACGCCGTTGGTTTGGTTACACCAAATCAATATAAGATATGATATACATATGCATAGGCTTCTACACAAATCCGAACACCCATCATGTGCATACACACACCCAAACACACATACACCAAAGAATTGCGCAAATATTGATAAAATACTAAGAAGCAACAATTACTCGAATTTGCATGCCACAGCACTAATCTAACATATTAAATTATGAAGAACACGTCTCATTCACAATTGACACACACATTGTGTATTTACATGCATTGTACACCGCACCAAACACCTACACTGTATGCTTAACACGCGTGCTTGCACGGCACAATAATTCAAACTCTTTTATGGACAAATATGTCCTAAGAAAACTTTGTCACTTGACTATAGTCTTCTCGCTAATCACTCCCCAAATGATCGGTCTTCTTTGCGAATTAAGCAGAGAATGCGATTAGTCAAGGAAAATTTGACATGTATGATTTCTTAAAGTGTTATATCTGCGATAAAATGTGGATAGAAATTAGATTAAAAGAAAATTATTTACCCATTTATGCGGAGAGGCAACCCGATTATCAGGTAATTTCAATGTGCATTGGAACTGACTCTGACATTACTACTCAATTAAACGGAGTACCCGTTTAAGTGATACCCAATTACGCGGAGAGTACTGTATATACCATATCACTTTTCATTGTCGGCATTAAGCGGAAAAGTGATATATTCGGCTTTCCAGGAGAGGACAGTTTCAAAGATTTTCACGACATACAGCTGTGACAATGTCTGGATTGTACTTTTGTAGATACAATATATTTCTGGGCGGAACTGACTTTTGTTTCATATGCTTTGCCTTTAGCAGTGTTTAGCATGTTTAGGGGAAATATCTTTCATCTCATTTAAGGCATCTGTTTACTAGTGCGAGCAGTGATTAAAAAAAAATGTTGAAGTTATCACATTTGATGCATGTGTGTAGGTCAGTTGTATATGAAACTTTTTCAATAAAGCCCAAGTATAAGGAGATATCACTATTGGAAACTGAGCGGGAATGTAGTCATCATTAGTTGACTTGTATTATACGCTTTATGTATATAAAAACAAAGACATAATTGCGGGGTTGTTTTTTTTTTTTCATCTGCTTCTCATTTTCATATGTACTTTGACAAATCACATTCTGCAATTATTACAAATATCCTGTACATATGCAATGTATATAATTTCTTTGTTTATTATGATGGAAGTGAAAATAAATTTTAATCTTGAATCTTGAATCTTGTAGTAGAGATAGAAGCTATAAGGCCTGTACTCACCTCTTCACCCATTATTGTGTGAGCCAGTCTTGGCCAAAGCAGCGACCCAATTTGAAGCCAGGATTCCTGTCCATTCTACGTAGATATTAATGCTCCTCAACAATTTCACTGTTGTAAATGTACATGCTCGAAAGGAATACAATGTATCGGTGTGAGGATATGGCAGAACAGTGTTATTTCGACTTGTATGTTAGGATACGATTTATATATTCAGGCGTATCCTTTGGAGTGAGTGTTATATTACAGTGTTAGAAAATATGGTTTACGCTGTACTAGTAAATGGTTATATGCAAAATTAGAAAATAGATTGTTATACAATGTATGCTCCAAGTGATGTTGTCCATGTATCATTGTTTCGATTATTTTTGTACTTAAAAATTGACGAATATTATTGTATAGTAATCATTGCAACTCAGTTATATTTGTTTCATACTTTTGTGAACACAAAGTCGAAATAAATTCATATCACATCAATCAAATCGATTAATCAAAACTTGTGTATACAACCAGCAAGGTAATTACTAGCTTGTAAGTTGTTGTAAACTGTTGTTTGAATAATTTAGAAGGCAACTGGGTCTAGGGTATTGAGCGTATGTATCCCGAGGACAATCAACCCGGCTAAATAGCGGTTATTGTAGGGTTAGAGTATAAGATTAGGGTGAGGGTTAGGTTTAGGGTAAGGGTCAGTCGGCCTAAAAGGCTTGCCATACGGCCTGATGAAATTACTAGTAGTGTCCCGGAGAGCACGTGAACGTCGCAACTCCAAAACACAAGTAGGCCAGTCTAAGTCCAGTTGGCTGGATTTACCGGTGGACCTTCATCTGGATGACTGAGAATATTTACAGACAGGCCTACTTTGTTATCAAACATAAAAGACTTTGAAAGAATTTGAAATGGGTGTGAAGGCAGATTTTATTTTATTTTATCTTTTTTTTAATCTTTTTTTTTTCAGCCTGTCAGGCCATGAATCATACATGGTATACGTTATTTCGGCCTATAATGCCGTGTCGTACACATCTGTATAGCAACCATTTCCGACATTTCACTTTCTAAAATGGAGATTGTTGGTAGAAGTTTAGTGAAGAATGAATTAAGCTCACTATCCGCAAGATTAAAAAAGGAGAGTTGAATACTCAGTATCATACTGTGGGTCTAAATGAAAATGGTGGATTTGCGGAGGAATTGAAGTCCCACTGCAAAATTCTCTTGTGTGTGTGTGTGTGTGTGTATGTGTGACATCTAACTGTCAATAATTGGATTATGAATTTTGCAGTTAAAGCAACTTTTTTGTTAATTCTTTCATGAGTTCAGGAATGATATGTTGTATTCTTTCTTTTTTTCTCTGCCCTCTTATCTTGTGTTTAGATACTGGACAGTTTTTTTTTTTTTTTTTTTCAGAAGATAGTTCACCTGACCTATTGGTGAAAATTCGTCGTACTCCCAATAACTAAAATGTGAAATGATAGTGTAGAACCATGAGTGATAAGTCGTTATTCTATATTAGCCTGAAGAAAGGTGGGTTCTGTAGAGGCATGTCGACTACCGGTTTATGAAGGCTTGAAGAGATAGTGTTGGGTGAGGTAAGGATTCAGCTTTTAACTTTTTGCAATGTTTTGTGAGATACTTAGAAAACCGCTCTATCAAATGTTTAAAGGTTGTGTACAGTTCTGGTTGAGGTGAGGATTTAGCTTTTAACGTTTTGTGAGATATTCAGAAACCACTTCTGAGATGTCAAAGAGTATGCAATTCTAAGGGGTATCAAAAGTTTATTTGATTAAAATCGGTTTTGAAATGGCTGAGATATTCAAAATCAAGGTGAAACAAAGAGATCCTAATAAAAGTTGTGGCCTGTCGCCTTTTATTATTATCACTGTTTTGGATATCTCAGCTATTTGAAAACCAATTTTCATCAAATAAAAGTTGAATCCTTCTTAAAATTACATGCTCTGTCATATTTCATAAGCGGTTTCTCATTATCTCACTTAGGAATGTTCAAAACATGAATCCCCACCTCAACCAGTACTGTACAGTCCCTTTAAGAGCATAAAATTCTAGAGGAATTCAAAGTTTATTTTTTAATGAAAATCGGTTTTAAAATGGCTGAGATATCAAAAAACAAAGTAAAACAAAGCAGTCCTATAATGAAAAGGTGGATCTCACCTTACACAAGAATTCCTTAGCCATGAAGAAGCCAAGAATATCTTAGCCATTTCAAACCCAATTTTCATCAAATAAACTTTGAATCCCTCATAGAATAACAAGCTCTTTTACATTTCATAAGAGGTTTCTTATCATCTCACAAAAAAGGTTGGAAAGCCATCTCAACCAAAACTATGCCATCCTTTTTAACGTCTCACTACATGCCTTGAGTCAGTTAACGTAAAATAGTATGCACATGACTTCGTCTGCACGTTTGTTCGAAATGCAGGTCGAAAAAAACTGAGTAGCCAATGTTACATCTGCTGTTGCATTCCTCGTAACATGATAAACGCAAGAAGTTATCGATTATCAATAGATACTTCAACTTCAAATTTATTCCAGACAAATCATATCAAGATTACATGCATCGCACATACATTTACATTAGTTAAACATTAATAGCTTAAAGGGGAAATCCAGCTCAAATATAAGTTAGTCTGATAAAAACGAGCAAAAAAATCTTATGAGTTCAACGATAAAAATTTGACTGAAATCGGATGAAAAATAAGTAAAGTTATGACATTTTAAAGTTTTGCTAATTTCTGTTTAAAAAAAAAAAGGTCTTGTACTGTGGATATGAATACCCAAGTCAGTGAGCTAACCATGTCATACCCTCACAATTTTCCATTGATTGCGTACCAAAAAATGACGAAAATTAAATGTTTCTGTCATTGAAGTCTGAAGCATGATAAGCATATTATTCCAGGTTGAATAACTTTAGAATAGTGATCAGTTAGATATACCAGGATTTGAGCCTCGGGGATAATTGCGTTTGAATGAAAAACTGGAAATTTCAAAATTTTATGTACAAACTATATGACACGTTGTGAGGGAATGACATGCTTACTTTGCCATTTGCATATTCATATTGACTGTTCAAGAACTGTTTCCTGAAAAATTAGCGATAATTTGAAATGTCATAACTTCCTTATTTTTCACCCGATTTCAATCAAAATTTCACGGTTGAACTCATAATATTTTACTCTTTCTTATCAGACAAACTTAATATTTGGACTGGATTTACCCTTTGAGTGCCTCCTTCAGCAGCAAGGCTTGTGAGTTGGAGCCTCGATGTAAATGTACACAAGTAAGTTTGGACTCAGAGGTACAGTATTATCATCAACAGTCAATGATGTCAACTAACAAAATTAATTAATTGTCGTGTTTATCGATCAGTCGCTGAGACCACCGACTTTAGACTAAATTGTCACGCAAATTCTCACATAAGTGTACCACATGGGAAGTGTAAATCAAGACAAACCCAACGTATATACAATGGAAAAGATAAACTTCATGGAAAATGAAGACTATAAACACAATAATACACGTACATACGCACGTATGTCACACAGAACACATTTTAGACTTCTAGCCTGACCATTTCAACTGTTTAACACTGGCTTAAATAATTTCAGACTGTCAAATATTTCTTTTTCATTGAACTTTTAACCTATAGAGAATGATGTAATGTTCCTCATGTTAGGTGGCATTTGATCTATTCTTTAATAAAATGATTTGAAAAGAATTCAAAGGAACAGTAGTCTTTACATGGGGTCGATAGAGGAAGGTTCTGTAACCTGTGTTGCCATCATGAATCCTTGATTTAAGGGTAAATAGGTCTTTTGATTGGCAAAATTACGAACGAGATTGCAGTTAAAAAAATTGAACAATTAAATGACACTAATTCATCAAGTGGTAGTGACTTTAACTGAAGAAACGATGACTGTACTCGGACGTCTGAAGTCTAAATGGGTAACAATTAAGCCTTATCGCCTTCTTTTGTAATACCTTCATTTGATCAGGGCAAATTATAAAAACGTACTTATTGTCACATACAACATTACAGTAAGTCAGGAAAACGAGAACAGTGCTATTGTACAAAGTTCTTCAAAACCTCTCAAGTAATTTATGTCTTTATTTACATGACACACCTGCATTTCAAGAAACATTAGTGCAAACAGATTATCTACGAAGTCTCCTGGAAAGTCAGTTGGCACGTGTTGCTCCCGCCATGTTTATTACACGTAAGGTCAGTTCAGATCTTAGACATTGAATGTAGTGTTAGAATTTTCACAAGAGGTGACATCAAGACACGTCGTTTCTTTTTTTTTTAAACGGTCACTGAGATGCACAAGAGCTAGAATATTTTTCAGGATTAGCGGGGATGTAGGCAAAAATTGGAGGATCATTATGATCGAGGAGGGTGTAGGATGGGATATTAGTCCAGTCAAAATATGGAATGACCCAAAACAAATTGCAACAGAAACCATTCCACTTGCATTAACCTGGAAGAGCTATCAAAAGAACATAATTTATTAAAAGTTCCCTCAAATTCGAGTGGTGGATCAATGCCTAAATTGCATAAATTCAAAATGGCTGCCATGTAACCTATTTAGGCTTATATCTTGGGACATAAAACCCATAGAAAATTAGTTCTTGTGTCTAAACCTATGGTTTTTATGTCAAGGAGCACAATCATGACATCAGTAGTAACTTAAAAGTATTCCTTTGTACATTATTTGCATAAATTTGTATATAAATGCATCCAAAATGGCCGTATAATGGCCTGTTAATATCTCTGTACATTAAACCTGTAGAAATTAAATTCTGTTGTCTATACCTATGTTTTCAGGTCAAGGAACACAACCATGATGTCAGTTGTGACTTTGAAATATACATAATTTGCATATTATACATGCATATAATTATTTGCAAAATGGCCACCATATGGCTTGTGCATGCCATAACTCTGATTATTTCATCCGTAAGTGGGTCCCTTTGTGTCTGTTATTGCTGAACAATTGCTGCAGTACTTACATTCAGGAGTTAGTCACCGGAAATCTGCATAAATATACATATACATGTAAATATCCTTAACATATACATAACATACAACCTGCACAATGTTGATTGTGATGTCTGTGTCTGATTATTTCAAGGGCAGAAAACATTTACAATTCACAACCTTAATGATTATCTTTAAACCTAGTTGCATGAATTTGCAAATAGGCCTTCTTTGCCACCCATGATTTCCTAAAATAAAGCCTCTGAACATTAATCAATTTAAACAGCATTGAACAGAAACTATTTTCATTTAACTTTAACTTCAAATTAGCTTCCAAGTGTGCTCTATAGGTACACAAAAATTGACATCTTTTAATTGTTTAATGCTTATATGTAACTACGCTACAACACTTTTTTTTTGCAAGAGGGAGGGTACATCAATTCATTATAAGCATGTTTATCTATAAGTTGATATACAAAAGTTACATGAGTTTGGTATATATTGTAGATTTTTTTTTTGTCATACAATTGGTGCCTTGTCACTCAGTGACTTTCTGAACAAGAAACCCATAGGTTCAGAGCTCACCTGAGTATTTCAAGTTCACCTTCCATGCAGTCTTGCAGACTACTAACTAGGGAGAACACATCAAAGTTGGAAGCCTTTAGAGACCTCCAGGGCTAAGGAAGACTAGATACAAGTGTAGATAGAATAGACTAGAATAGATATGTAGATATAAGTATGCATTAAACATAAAGGCAAATTCTCACATTGTATGCAATTATGAGATGTTTTAAATGATTGAAAGATTTCAGTTTTTGTGTACCTATTGAGCGCACTTGGAAGCTAATTTGGAGTTAAAATCAAATGACAATATTGGTTCTGTTTGATGCTGTTTACACTGATTAATGTTCAAAGGCTTTATTTGAGGAAATTGTGGGTGGTACAGTACTTGCAAATTCATGCAACTATACGTAAAGATAATCATTATGGTTGAAATGATAGATACAGACATCACAATCAACATATTGTGCAGGTTGTATATGATATGTTTATCCTAAAAGTATAAGTGTATTCATATAATCACTTTGAATGATGGAATTTATAGGTATTTTTATGCAGTGACTTACTCGTGAATACAAGTTCTGCAGTAATTATTCCTGGCAGTGAAGATAAGGAGAAATAAAGGGACCCACTTATGGATATAAAAATCAGAGATATGGGCATTCACAAGCCATGTGGCGGCCATTTTGCATATTAGTATGTGCACATTATGTAAATTATGTTTACAGGAAAGCTTTTAAGTTACAACTGAAATCATAATTGTGTTCCTTGACCTGAAACACATAGGTATAACAACAAAATTTAATTTCTACAGGTTTTATTTAGAGAGATATTAACAGGTCATTATGGCGGCCATTGTGGATTCATTTATATACAAATTTATGCAAATTATGTACAAAGGAATACTATCTTTAAGTTCCTACTGATGTCATAATTGTGTTCCTTGACATACAAAAATAAAAAAAAAGGTTTAGGCACAACAACTAACTTTCTATGGGTTTTAAGTCAAAAGATATAAGCCTAAATATGTTACATGGCGGCCATTTTGAATTTATGCAAATTAGGCATTGATCCATCACTCGAATTTTGGGGAACTTTTAATATGTTCTTTCGATAGCTCTTCCAGATTAAATGTAATTGGATTGGTTTCTGTTGCAATTTGTTTTGGGTTGACCCCCTTTCTTCATATTTTGACTGGACTAGATCTCTTGCTCACACGAGGGAGATTTCACATTTTTTAGAATTGAAGTTCAATAATCTGGTACGCACTTTTAGTGAAGTAGGGCCTATTTGGAAAATTGTCTATCAGAAATAGGAAAAGGAACTATTGAGGAAATTTTGAATGGTTAAATCGTTTTTGTCTGTCAACTCCTTGCTCCGCGTATGTATCTTCACTGTGTACAAAGTCTACGAAGGTGAAAGGCGGCTCACCGGTATTGACAAAAAAAGAGTGCAGTGGGTGGAGTTATGGCACGTATTAATATAGTGTCATAATGCATCCTCACACTGCAGGGTGAGTATAAAAAAGTCTTATTAAACAAAAAAGAAAATGAAAGAAAGATTATCATACATGGTTTGAGCATTTTATTCCCACCATTTGGTATCACTTTTGTGTGAGATGTTTTCATGCTTGGATGAATAGGAGGCATATGTATGTTTGCAAGAGTGCACGACTCGACATGCGTCAAAAAGTGAGAGAACGAATAAATTGAACGTAGGATCCTCTCTAACACTGTCTAATGAAATGCATTGCGTATGTGTTTTCACACACACACACACACATAGGAGCTATATCATATACAACTGTATATTTTATGAGGGAAGTACACTTTGCAAAAAAGACAAAGGAATACATATAGCGATGAAAAGGAGTGATATACTGAACAGCGGATATTGTATATCGTGGATAGCTAAACGACAGTCAAACAACATTTAAAATTGCTGTTAAACTTTTTTTTTCTCAATACGAAATATTTACTCCCGAAAATTATTTGATGGAAGAAACTTCTTCTTGGGGAATAGTATGTCAAATATATCAAATGAAATATTTCCTTGAAGGCCATCTATGCTAAAAAACGAAAACAAAACCAAAACATATTTTTGTTTTATTTCGTTATTTTAACGGTAAATGACAATCACCTGGCATATATTTTATGTAACATGTTTTAATTCCCATTTACTGTTTTTTTTTTAATCGAAATATAAGGGTCATAATGAACGAAGAAAACGTTGAGGTTATCCGCAAATGATATTGATGGCAGTTTGTCCAAGGATCTATAGAAATCATGAATGCAAATTATGAATAGCATTGCTGTTAAAGTGTACATTTTTGGGATCTGTAAGACAAGTAACTCATGAACCACTGCAAGGCTTTCCCATACTTGCCGTAGGGGATAATTATGAGAAGTTTATCGTGGCTTATCGCGCGGTCTAATCCCTGGAGAAGTCCAGGCAGATGGCCATTGTGTGTAGAAATGTATCAAGTGCATGAGTAACTTTCTTAACTTTTTCAGCTTTCTCAACTTTCTTTCTTGTAATGCCTTGTGTTGTGATTTTTCTCTTAATCCAAATTGGCAGTTTGAAAATATATCCCTAGTTTTTAAAAAAAAAGATAAACAGTATTCTTTAAAAAAAAATACAAATCGGAGTTAGTGAGGTTATACCTTGTGGGAAGGAATATCTGAATAATTTTTGAAATCTTCATACTGTTTCTCACAATGCCAGTGAATTGCAAGCGATAAATGTAAATGTGTATTAACTAGGGATTTATTACTTTGGGAATATGTCCTAAAGTTATTTACAAGTTCGTCATAACCTGGGTCATTTTCCTTCATTCAAGCAAAAAACGGGCTGATCTCTTCAACTGCAATGCGATTACAGGTGCAGAAGAGTGATATCGCCTAAAAAAAAATAACCACAGAGTTATCTAGCCGCATGAAAAATTGGCAACGTTGGATTTTATTATTAAAAATGTGTCCTTTTCACAGAATGGAAAAGCAAGTGCAGTGCAATTGAATAATGATTCACATCCCTTAAACGGATAAAATGGCATCAATGTCCCCTTTTGTGCCTTTTATATCGAGTAATCATTGTCTTTCTAATAAGGTGCGTGTACAAAACATCAGCACGGAGTAAGTCTTTACAGAATTTGGTTGCGTTCCGTTTAGTGACGAATTTATCCTCCCGTATATCACGATTGTCCGTCTTATTTTTCATGATGCAATCATCCATCACACTTTGCTCCAAGGCCCGAAAATAAGCAAGATCTCGGTGAAAGTCCTCGCCATATTCTCGGACTTTCTTCCAGAAGGTTTTGTTGAAATAATCATAAAGCATTGTGTCTCCGGCATTCCAAGAGCGGATTCTTTCTGCGGTTTTCTCGGTGAGTGGGTAGCGATGGCTTTTGCTTCGGACAGCATTAGATACGTAGAGAATATCCGTGTAGTTCCAGCACATCAGTTTCCGCAGAAGAATCAAGGACTCGTCAAAGTACTCGTTAATCATAACTAAGTCTATTTCCCTCGCTAATTCTTTGATTTTCTCCTTGATTCTTGTGAAATTTTCATCATAATTATGATCGAATCCAAAATCATACAACTGTCCATTTCTGAATCTTGTCCACAGAAAGCTGTCATTGGCGTTATACACTTTCACATTAGACATGAATGCTTCCAAAGGATTGGAAGCATTAATTTTCAAACGCTCTGCGATTTCAAAATATCCGAAGAATGATTCGAACTGCTGCACTGGGTGTCGAATTATTGAGACGTATTTTGCATGAGGCACAGAAATATCCATTTGTCTCCGGTTATATCTCACATGATTAACTAACATGTCAAAATCTTTCCTCTTTCGTCTCTTGAATTTTATGACCATCGAAGTAAGAAACAAGTCGTCATTTGAAAGGATGTGACTGCTTGGAGGCACTGCAACGTCCAGACTGTGAAGATATGCATACCGTTCAAATATAGATGCTAAAGTCGTTGATCCTGTTTTGTGTGTCTTTATATACACGACTCTATCAAGTGGTTGGCAGGTTGCTTGATATGGAACATCGGATCCATTGCGAACGCTATCGGCAACAAGCGTGACCGAAGTTACGGAAATTGACCCCGTGGGGCAAAGTGACTGGTTTGCCTTACTCATCGTCGCATAAATTGTTCTGTAGTTAAGAGAAACATATTTTATGAACGTAAAGTTGAATTAAGTATGATACCTCGTTAGTGAGGATACATTTTTTTTTTTATTTAATCAAGAGATACAAACTATGTAGATGGCTATTGCTTGTTTGGTTTATTTTTGCATTTTCTTTCTCCGAATAAAATTGCAAATGAAAACAGAATGATACAGATAACATACAAATCGATACAAAAAAAAAAAAGATATCATTTGCGTAACAACATTAGTCTGAAGTGACATATGAATCAAAATAACATATTAAGGCATACTGTATCTATTAACAAAGGAGAAGTCAATACAGGGGACCGTCATCATAAGCAGAGCTTGACGTGGATGAGGCCCTATCCGAATATGTGATACCAATATAATACAACACCAATTATATATGTACTCATAAAACTCTTAATCTTAATACACGAAACACATTTTGCTAGAGAAAAAAGGAAAAAAAAAAGAAAAATAGTGACTTGGCGCTTTAAAACAAGAAATTTTTTTTATTCAATTGTATTCAAGAAATGAATACAATAAACACTAATAGGCGCTATAGATACATTGGAAATACACATTTTATACAGTATAATGATAGGTCTATAACTGAACAGTTACTACACTGTATAATGATAGTATATAGTATACAGTGCATGTCGTCTTCAGTTGCCGTGATAGAAATAACAGTTTTGCATTAACAGCGGTCATCAGCTTTGACACTCATGTGATTACAAGGATGTTCGTATGTTTTGCTCTATTGATTTCGGGTTTTTTTTTTTTCAATTACTAGGCCCAAAAAGAGTAGCCCGTTTTGGAACGCTTCATAGAGTGCCTATTACTTCTGTATCTCTCGACTAGGATACAAACAAATAGAAAGTACTAATACAAAATGCCAAAAGAAAAAAAAAACACGAATCAAGATCCTTTCATTTGATTCTCCGAGGGGAGAAATACTCTTTGCGATTGAAGTAAGCTCTGTAAGTGTAAATATTTGACTTGTATTTTCGTCATAACTCGCCCGTGTCACCATTAGTCATATTCAGGTTTAGTGTGATGCTTACTGTCTTCTTTTGTGTTTCCCACTGTGTTTAATATTCTCATGTTCATGTTCTCGATGTCGTCTACCGCTGTTATATTATGTTGCAGAATGCTCACCTTTCCGACAGGAGGGGACGAACTTTGGGGTACCGGTGGGAGAGAAGCGTTGGCTGTCGGTCTGCATCCAGGAAGAAACAGCAGATGATCACTATGGCGCAGAAGGGCAAAAAGAGCGACATCAGGATTGATGGTGGTGAAGTGTTGGTTGCCATGGTTATCAAATTACCACTGAGTATAACCTGTAAAGATAATATATGAAGAATAGATCACTGACTATTGTGATCGGAATAGATTATTTGAAGGGTGTTGAAGTGAGAAAACACATATGCATTTGAATTAATATGTTTTTGCAAGGAAATTGCCCCGGCATTGCGCTATTAGCAAGTTATAGCGAACGATATATTGGTGTTATTAATTTTTTTTATACGAATCCTTAGCGAATGATTCTTTATTGGTCTTGCACTGGTTGATAATGAACAATGTTTGTAGTGATCCCATAGTTTATAAAAACTTCCATCAAGTGTGTTTATTTCTATTGAAATTCAGAATCTATTTTAACAAGAATACAGATAGATAAACCAGCCTCCCCACCAAAAGAATAACTAATGGGCAAATCCATTTGATAACAGCGTGACATTTGACTTTTTTCTGCTTCTTCTTATTCCTACTATAGCTCATAATTGTTGTTTGACATACCTTTTTGTACCCGCATCAGTACCAATGGGAAGGACCTATCAATGCAACAAATCAGATTCTGCCCCTTTGTAACAACAGTTACATAATATGCAAATGAAGGGAAGCGTAATGTCGTGACAGTCAAAAGACATGGCTCTAGAGTTGGACTTACTTAAGTTCAAATTCGTGACCCCTGAAAGAGCCAAGTCTTAGATACCATCAAAGGGTGAAACCTTATAGTAATGTTAATCCGTATAATGAGAAATTGTACTATTTGTCAGCAAGTCTTACTAGAAAAAAAAAATCAAATTCACCAGCGTAACGGCGTCAGGGGCAAATGTAACGGCTTGAAATTCTATTGCTCACTTATTGATATATTTTTTTTTTAGAGATATTACCTAAACTTTTGCAATAATTATGTTTGATGTTCAAAACAAAAATAGATCAAGGGTTCCTTGTTGCCACATTTCAAGGAATATGATTCCATCCCCCCCCCCCCCGATGAAAGTTCAAAATTCCAGAATCATCATTTTGACCTTTTCAGTCAAATTGTTTTTGACTTATGCATATCCAAACCATTACCTGTTTAAATGTGAAAATGAAAAGAGAAAGTCTGACCGCTGTAAAAGAATAGTAGAAAATATAAAAATAAGAGGAAAAAAATCCTGATTTTCTCGAATTTAAGGCACTTCCCTCATTTCCCATTTAAAAAAAAAAGGAAAGTAATTTTCCAGGTTTTCCCTTACTATTAGGTTGGCTGGGAAGCCTATTGATATGGTATGAGGGACCATGATGGTATGTTGTCACGTGATCCATTTGATTAAAAAAAAAAGGTTAAATGATAGCTTGTCATTAAAATAAAATCTTACGTGGTTAAGTAGTATGCACGTATTTGAAGAGTGAATCTAAACTTCTTATTAAACGTTCCTTTTTTTCTTTGGAGAGGGGAGGAGAGAGTTTCAGTTGGGGAGGGATTGATTCCAAACTTCAGTCCACATTAAAGGGGATGGCTAGTACCTGATCAGCGGGAATCAGTAGGAGGAATGTTGGGGGATGATTGTTCCAATCCTTGTGGGATTCATTTAACAGTACATTATGTATCTATTGTTCTGTGAAAATTATTTGCGTCAGAACGGTCTCATATTCAAGTAATGTGCAGTTTAATGCCCCGTCACTGTACAGGCAAGCTAACCCGGAAACACTAAACTGCACATTACTTGAATATATAGCCATCCCCATTTAATGTGTGCATTCCTTTTGGTTTAAGGTACAATTTGTTTGCTATTTGGGGATACCGTATAAAATTAGGAACACAATAAGAGAATAGCAGCAATTATTTCAAACGTGACAATAAAATTTGTCTTTCATAAACAATGTTCACTTCCAAATTCAATTGAAACCCATTATGCAGAACAATTAAACTGACAAGCAGTTAAAAACAAATTTGACTTTCATTATCATATTAAAGGGAATGTATAGTTTTGGTTGGACCTAATTTCAGGTTTCGAACATTTTTTGGTGAGATAATGAGAAACCTCTTATGAAATATGAAAGAGCATGTAATTCCATGAGGAATTCAACATTCATTTGGTGAAAATTGGTTTTGAAATGGCTGAGATATCCAAAACAGAGCGATTCTAAGAAGTGTGGGACCCACACTTCATTACGATTGCTTTGTTTTACTTTGTTTCTGGATCTTCCTCTTAAAATGGTATGCTCTGTACTATTTCACAAGTGTTTTCTTGATACCTCGCAAAAAGTCAAAAGCCCAATTCTCATCTCCACAAATACTGTATCATTCCTTTAATGTTGTAACAAACATTTCTTTAATAGAAATAGCAAGAAAAATGACATGAAAAAAAAAATGTTTTAAAGAAATTTATATCAGACACTTCATGTCTATGAAAAAATGATGCCGTGCATAGAGCTCAAACAGATTCATGGAAATACTTTCATTTTTTATATCAATTTAATTTCTGCACACTAGTTAGGTAAATCTCTATCATTTCTACCATTCAACACGAATTGTATTCGTATTGAAAAAAAAAATAATATCACTTCCTTTTTCAATTTCAGCGACTAAAATTTAGGCCTGTGCAGTTCAACATGTAGGCCCTACAGATTTGATGTCACATTTTTTTTCTTCTTGAACAGCTGAAATCGAAATTTCGGAAAATCAGTTTGCCAATGCAATTAACACACATTTTAAAACTAAAAATTCTACATATATTATCTTCAATTTCAATGGAGTATATAGTAACTTTTGAAAATCGTGCATCACAGTCATGATTAGCATGAATATTGTAAACAATATGACTGAATAGGCAGAGATTATTTTTTTCTACCCTAATTAGAGGATACAGTTGAGGTTCAATAGCATAGTACTTCATACCTAGTGTTTTTAGTTGGTTTGGGGTTAAGCGAAAGAAACACTGAATGTAATTGATTAAAATTCTGAAATGGTGAAGTGAAATAGGTTGCCTGTCATGGCCATGCAGAATTATCTCTTGAATTGCAATGGAGGACAAATGTCTTTACGCGTAACGGCGTAACGACTTCATTTCAAAAAAAAAAAAAAAAAAAATCTGCCACTGACATGATGCAATTTACTCCATATTGCCCAGCAATGAAGATGATGATGAAAATGAATTGAAACCTGCTTTACACAAAAACCACACAAGAAACTAAAATTTTAGAGAACAAATGATATTATAATGTAAAGGCGTGACATATTACGGTGAAACTTTCTATTAGACATAATATTTCAAGAATATGGGATTTATAGTATTTCATAACATATATGATATTATTCCAATGCAATTAAAATGATAGAAGTCCCAATGTTTATATTTTCAAGCATATTTTTATATATATTTTGTGATTTAAAGCATATCACACACCTATGACTTTGAAATTTTCACCTGATGTCCCATTTGGTGTGGAATTGCCCATATACCTACATCAAACTGGCAACAAAGTGAATTCTTTACAAAATTAATATATCGAATTAATTCTCTTTACACCAATAACAATTAAATCTTAAATGTCAGAAACTAAAAAAAAGTATATATTTCCTTAATATAATGGACACGACAATCACTGTTTCAAACAGTCTCTATACCTGTCTATGTTTTTCGCAGTGAAAACCATGCAACTGGTATGCCAATATAAGACATCTGAATTTAAAAGCACCATGACATTATTGCTGTTCTACTTCAGCTTCATATATGTACATATATTAAGGTTTCAAACAATACGAAATTTGCGGTTTTAATGGAAAACTTTTTGCAATTAAAAACGTAGATATATAATCAGCTACTTTCTTGCCTTTTGTGATGTCATCAACCTTCACGTGAAATAAGTATGGCAATTGCTAATCTTATGCATCTTACCTTGATTTATGCAAAAACGTAGTTGAAACACGATAAGTTTGATACAAACTATGTAGAACTGCATTGTAACAAATCTGTCTTAATCAATTTGGTAAGATAGAGGAACCTTTATAGTTATGGTAACTCAAATTTTAATCACACAGTTCCTCAGCTTATGAAAATTCTATTCACTTCTAAGAAACAGTTCAGTCATCGTAGATTATATATTATAGCGATTTTTCATGAACGAATAGGGATGTATTCTTATGTCGTCAGTGTTTCATGTTTCTTTGGAACACAAAAAAATTGCATCACTGGAATCATATGATATATGTATATATGTATATATATATATATATATATATATATATATATATGTATATATATATATATATATATATATATACATATATACACACATACATATATTATTATTTTTATTATTATTAGTATTAATGCATGATGCCTGAATAATGATGACACAAGAACCATAATTGCTCACGACCTATAGAGGACTGAAGACGACGATGAGAAATTAGTACTGCCTTGCGAATTAAACAAAATCTAAGCAGAGAATCACTGACAAGGAGAATGAGAAGAGAAAGGAATACAAAGTAGGAGACACATAACCAAGGCCCCATTTCATGAAAGATGTTAGGATAGCAATTCTTGCTGTTATGGAATGGCAACTTCCAATAGCAACAGCCAATCAGGAAACTGGATTCTTGTCGTTACCATGACAATTGCTATTCCAGCAAGAGTTGCTATCATATCAACTTTTTATGATATGGGGCCCAGAAAAGGCATAGCACATCGCGATGCAGAGCAAAGGGGTAAAGGAATGCAGATGGTTTGTGGTCAAGGGATATTTCCATACCGTTGTCTGCCCGGGGAATTATTTCATAGTACTATATAGCTGTGAAATACTTTAAAGCCGCTTATTTATTTGCTTTATTGATTACATTATCAAGAGATTTATAAAGTTACATGGGAATAACAAGAGTGGGGAAATACAGTTGCTGGTATTGTACAAATTCATCTGCTAAGGAGAGGCCGTATATGAAATAACTTTAACCCGCTGAGGACAGACTGATTTTGCTACAACACGCATTTCCCATAGACACCTGCTCGAGTGATCTCGGGACTCGTCTTCACCGGGTTAAGTTATACAGTGCATGTGGAGAGATGCGTCGGCAAAATACAATTTGATACATAATGCTGCATATAATTTGATATAATATTCTGTATTGGGGACTAAACCGGAGCACATACTTTAAGTGCAAATAACTCGTCAAAATACCTTGGTTCATTATTATCAACATTGGTTGTTACAGCTGTAGAATTAAGAACATTAAAATAACTTACACACCAATAATCATTATCAAACGGAGCTCGCTCTTTCAAAAAGAACTGTAAACTCAGGTATATCGGGTGTTATTGGCGGTGTGCATTTTTGGCTGCTGCCCATGTGCTTAAAACTTGTGTGGAGCGTAAACTTTAATTCAATTCTTTGAGAGAAACCAAATGAAGCTTCGCTAATATTTCACAAAACAGTTCTTTTACGGTCAATATGAATCTGCAAATGAGTGAGTTGGTGATGTCATGGCCACGCAAGTTGCATATAGTTTGTACACAAAAGAAATTTCCAGGTTTTTGTTTAAATGCAGTGATGTCCCGGTCTGACTGATCATTCTTTTGTAATTCAACCTGGAATAACATAATAATAACAGAAACAAAAGCAAGGCAAGCATTATGTTGCACACATTTTATTTAGAAAAAAACCGAAACAGAGACATTTTTTTTCATCAGTTCACTCTTTACAAATTCATATCAATTGTTCGAGGACTGTTTTTGCCAAAAATTAGCACAAATCCATAATTCCACAGCTTGACTATATATATGTCTTATCCGATTTTGATCACATTTTCACTGTTGTGTTTTATTCTTTAGTCTTTCTTCTGAGACTATAACTTTTAACTAGCCCGGAATTTCCCTTTTAATTACCGACGTACCCTGCACACAGGTAGGAATCGTTTGATGGTCATACGACGTACACATGCTCCGACAATACCTTTGTCAGCCACAACCCTGTTGTAATTCACTAATGCTGTGATCCCAAGATAACACTGAATGCACTTATGAATGGGTGATGTTTGTTATATATTTTGAAGGTTCGTTATTCCGAAACACACAAATTCTTTAATTCCTAAATGTTCGTTACTTCCAACAAGGCAAGTGCCATAGTGTGTCTCGCCCATTCGCGTGCAAGAAATTGTACGTGAATGGGATGTAACAGATTAAAAAAAAGATATAACAGATAAAAAGAGATATCAAAGGGTAAAAATTTATGGCAAAAAAGAAACGTGCCATAAAAACTTAACATTGGACCCTTAAGGTTCGTTGATCTCTGCCTGTCACATTTGACCTTGTGGTGACCATCCACTCCCCAAGAGACATCTACCATCCAAGTTTGGTCACAATCGGACCTATGGATCAAAAGTTATGACCCATAATAGAAACACGCCATAAAAACTCGACGTTGGGCTCTAAAAGTTCGTTGACCCATGTTTGTGACCATTGACCTTGTGGTGACCATCCACTCCCCCAAGGGACATCTACCATCCAAGTTTAGTCACAATCGGACCTATGGATCAAAAGTTATGACCCATAATAGAAGCACACCATAAAAACTCGACATTGGGCTCTAAAAGTTTGTTGACCCATTTTTGTGACCATTGACCTTGTGGTGACCATCCACTCCCCAAGGGACATCTACCATCCAAGTTTGGTCACAAATGGAGTTATGGATCAAAAGTTATGACCCATGATAGAAACGCGCCATAAAAACTTAACATTGGGCAATAAAAGTTCGTTGACCCCTGCTTGTGACCTTTGAGCTTGTAGTGATCATCCACTCTCCAAGGGAAATCTGCAATCCAAGTTTGGTCACAAACGGACCTATGGATCAAAAGTTATGACCCATAATAGAAACGCACCATAAAAACTAAACATTGGGCTCTAAAAGTTCGATGACCCCTGCTTGTGACCTTTGACCTTGTAGTGATAATCCACTCCCCAAGGGACATCTACCATCCAAGTTTGGTCACAAACGGACCTATGGATCAAAAGTTATGTCCCATCATAGAAACACGCCATAAAAAACTTAACATTGGGCTCTAAAAGTTCGTTGACCCCTGCTTGTGACCTTTGACCTTGTGGTGATCATCCACTCCCCAAGGGGCATCTACCATCCAAGTTTGGTCACAAACGGACCTATGGATCAAAAGTTATGACCCATAATAGAAACACGCCATAAAAACTTAACATTGGGCCCTAAAAGTTCGTTGACCCATTCTTATGACCATTGACCTTGTGGTCACCAACCACTCCCTATGGGAAATCTACCATCCAAGTTTAGTCACAAATGGAGTTATGGATCAAAAGTTATGCCCATAATAGAAACGTGCCATAAAAACTTAATATTTGGCTCTAAAAGTTTGTTGACTCATGCTTGTGACCATTGACCTTATGGTGACCATCCACTCCCCAACGGACATCTACCATCCAAGTTTAGTCACAAACGGACCTATGGATCAAAAGTTATGCCCATAATAGAAACGTGCCATTAATATTGGGCTCTAAAAGTTTGTTGACCAATGCTTGTGACCACTGACCTTGTGGTGACCATCCACTCCCCCAAGGGATATCTACCGTCCAAGCTTGGTCACAAATGGAGTTATGGATCAAAAGTTATGACCCATAATAGAAACGCGCAATAAAAACTTAACATTGGGCTCTAAAAGTTCGTTGACCCCTGCCTGTGAGCTTTGACCTTGAGGTGACCTTCATATATGGTAAAAATGTGAAACTATGTATGACCCCTCTTCCCTCGAAGTTTGATTGCAATTGAAGCCCAGAGTAAAGAGTAATTGACGTTTTTGTAGCGGTACGGACAGACGACGGACGACGGACGGACAGACGCCGCAGGCGATTCCTTAGTCTCTCCCCTCACATCCGGTCGGCTCGACAAAAATGAAAAAGGTTTCGTTAATCCGAACGCTAGTGGCGCCGAGTTATTCTGAAAAATCCTTATTCCTGAGGTTCGTTATTCTTAAGGTTCCTTAATCCGAAAATGAAAAAAGGGCCCATTATTACGAAGGTTCGTTAGTCCAAGAATAAAATAAGGTTCGTTAATTCGAAAAGGAAAAAAAAAAGATGTATACTAAAACGAGCCTTTATTACATACCTTCGTTATTCCGAAACACACAAATTCCCGATACCTAGGTTCGAAAATGAAATATGGTTCGCTAATCACACAAAAATAACTAAATACCTAATTATGCGTACATGAAGGCTGCAGTGTACATGGCTACATGTGTAGAGCTCTTTGGTCTCCGCACAAGTCATGGAACCCTTTCATGATTAAAGATGCCTATCCAGACTGCACCACAGTGGCACAGTTGAGTGCATAAACACAGTGCATACATGAAAGCTGCAGTACGGCTGCTAATTAGCAATTAGAAAATGTACAAACCTTTGAATCCAAATAACTGATTTTCGTCCAAATTTCTGATTTACTAAACACACACACACACACACACACACACACACATGGGCCAGGAGAATTACAAAGCACAGACAATAAAGGTGACACAGATATACAAGAATGATAACCCAGAACAATACCAAAATATGACAAAACGGCACAAAATGGAAGGCCGCCACGCTCAGTCCAGTCAAAATAGTGTCTTCACCTACAACTAATTGCATCAGTAGGAAATCTACTGCAGTGCAATTTCTTACGGTTTCCCTAAAATACCATACTAAAAGGGTAAAAAAAAATCTAGTTGAGCAAAATGGATACATTTGCATGTAATTTAGTACGTTCCAACTATACATGTAGATAGAAATATTGTTTCCATCAAAATTGATCATCTAAAGGTTTCAGATTAGAGCACTGAAAGTGTCTAAGCCTGTTTTTACAAGGTCGGTGAGTACAATCCATGTAGATAACCCTATTCTTATTTGCAAAATATCCTCCTTTTCTTCTGTTGAAAGATAAATGAATAAATACATGTTTAATCGCTTCCAAATACCTGTTATAAACATGGCAAGTGCTCAAATTAGGATTTGAGTTTTACTTTACATGTTAGAAACTTTTCAAAATTGCTGTCATGAATTCATTATGCATAAAATGCAAATGAACTTTTGTTATCAGGTAGAAAATAACAGCTTGACCTTCACTTAGAGTCAATAAGACAAGCTTCATAAGAATACGAAAGGAGTTTCAACAATTTTTTTTTTGTACCAACAGGTTACACAATATTCACTCCAACAGAGCACACTTTAAGTTACACTATCCGGAAACAGAGTAGGCCCTATGTACCTTCACATCTTAGTGAGAACCACAAGACTGTCAGCCATTCGGGGAATTGTCCTGGCGGGATCATCACTACCTTAACCCCTCTCCAAGAAAGCAGACCAAAACTGCAAACAGTAGTCATCTGTCCGACAAAACCCGAACTTTCGGGACCGTTTACGATGAATAGGCCATGGTATTGTTCATGCTTCCTTTCCACTCGCACAACAATCAACACGTCATGAAACAATTTAAACATTATTCAGTGACAGAAATAAACGACAAAGCATTCATTTTGGTCACCTTTAATTACGCGAAAGAAGCAGGGGAGCTTCAGGTATAAAGAATGATAAAGAAACAATTGAAAAGTTCGACTAGGTTTCCTTTAAAAATTTTGCCATATAGGGTAGATTATCTGAATCTCAAGATGTATAGTCAACGCTTTAATCAATAGTAGACAATCAAATCAAGTAGAGCCTATCTCCACATGAGTTTTGATCAAAATAGAAGGATTATTATGCATTTTATGCGTTGCTGTTGTATGAAACGAACCGGTTTGGTAATCATGATGTTAATAATGAAAAAGTGTATATTAGAGCGAATTAAGACCAAGTTGCCAATAAGTTATTGTTTGGCACGCCTGAAGAACAAACGTTCTTAAAAACTAGGGAACAGAAAGAGATGTTTGCTGTAGGAATGTAATTTGCTCACTTATAGCAGTAAAGTATTACACATTCATGATTATAGCCACGATAATATTTCACAAATTTTTCAATTCCATGGAAAGTCAGTTTAAAAGGGGAAAAAATTAACAAATTGGGGGGAAAAATGTGTCACGGCAATATCACGACTGTTTCAAGAGGGTGTGCCGCTAATTTTTGCTCTCGACATGACCTGTTTGATAGGAGCGCCGTTTCAGTGGCGGTATATTACATGGTATAGGAGCTTACAATGGTTCCATCTTAATTCTGCTCAACATAATTCAATAAGGACAGACTTCAAGAGCGAAATAGAGCTTATTACCTATTCCTTACACTTAGGCAAAACAAAACAAAAATAACAGGCATCGACTTTTGCAACTTGAGTGTATCATTGTATAAATGTGTGTCTCATCAGACACTAGATCTTACCTGTCAGTGTATATGCAGGTGGGGAAAAAAAATCGATACTATGAACCAGAAATGATGAATTTCGAGACGGTCACCGCCACAAGTTGTCCTATTTTTCGCCTCTGAGTGGAATTGACCCTCGCTTCACAGTCTGCAGATGACGCAAAACACAGCTCAGATAGGGGTAATAAAGAATCCCTTGCTTGAAAGAGATATCATGAATGGAGAACCACTTGTACCGATAGCTCAGACAAGATGGCGCACAACAGTCGGATGCCAGTTCGGAGGAGGGCGTTTTAATATCGTGTGACACGCATGTACCGCAGTTATTAAGAGGGATGTAAAAACAAAGAAAACAAAACAAAACAAATCACACCGATGCAAGATAAGGCTTGCAATGTCAAGGCTTTTGTCTGAGCGCCGAATAATCGCATAAAGATATCAATGTATAGCCTAAATGATATCTTGTCTACAAGGGGTTCTTTGATCAAAGACTTTCCCCCAAAAGCCGTTACACTTTTCTTTTCTTCTTTTTTTTCTGGTTGTTATAATGTAGACCTATCGTTTATGACTTCGAGATAAGGTCTAACACACGAATGCCTTTACTTGAGTGTGATTTATTCACATATTGTTGCTGACGAAACATAATGTACACGCTAAAGGTCTATACGCATTAGATGAACAGTTTCCCTTTAGTCGCACTCGTCGTGATCCTCGACGTCGTCGCGACCGAAGACAACAATATCGTCAGAGATACCGGAACTCCTTCCGGAACAGTCCTGTAAAGACCATATGACGCGCGCAGTGGTTATGTCAATGGTGCATGGTGAAGAGACCAAATAAGATATCCATGATGCGATCGAACCACATGACGCCCTCTGTGCATGCTGTGTGACAAACGTTTTGATCTGTCGACATCTTTTAACTTCGTCCAGCTCCACCTGGTGATAATCCCGTTTGAGCGCAGAGAATTAATCGCTGCTCCTGGCAGCGATTAATGAAATAATACAATAGGTCATGCAGCTTTAGAGATGTTCCTAAATTGATCGATTGTGCTCATATACAAGAACCATGTCCAAATTCATGAAATTCTTCCGTCGAGATGTTTTCATTGCAACTGATTGGCAAATTGGTAGGTTCGAATCCTGCTCGAGTATGTACACCCACGATTTTTTTATCATGGCTACTACTAAAACACTGATCAATTCAGTGCTTATTTACGTCGATGTATCTATAGGGTAATTTGTCAATCAGTTGCAATGAAAACATCTCGACGGAAGAATTTCATGAATTTGAATAATCACGCAGTACCCGCTGCATGCTTAAAAGGATTAGAACCAACACTTGCTGTCGGGCGAAAGCTCGATGGCCTAGTGGAGATGACGCCTGTCCGGTGATCAGGGGGTCGTAGGTTCGAATCCTGCTCGAGTATGTACGCCCATGATTTTTTATCATGGCTACTACTGAAACACTGATCAATTCAGTGCTTATTTACGTCGATGTAGGGCAATTTGTCAATCAGTTGCAAAGAACCATGTCTCTGTGTTTTCAAAAGATTACGAGGTTTCAGGAGTTGCAGTCGACAATACACACGGTCAACTTGCACATTTGGAAGTAGGCTAAAGAACGGTTACACTAATAGCATACAAAGTTACTGTAAAATACAATCCTTCACTGTCAAGAACACTTACGTATGATTTGTCGAGTTGGTTTCCTACTGCAGAATTGCTTTTTTTTTTTTTGTCAATACTTCTGAGGTCTTCTCTTCCGGCGTTGAACGTTTGAATAATAAGCTTCCACTAACGATTTTCAGATTCAATACTCCATTCTTCTATGGTCCAACTGAGTTGATCCAACAGTTAATGAGTGACTTATTTCGTCCAAATGATAATACTTTTACACCTTTTAAACCGTTTTTTTCCCCTGTGTATATACCTATTAAGCACGGTCCTTTGACGGCAACATCGGCTTCCACACATTGCAAATTACAGGACGTATTGATTATCCAACTGTCGTTGCTATGTTTAACATTCACTATACAACATTCACATTGACCGGAGAGAGGATAAATTATTGAAGGTTCACAATGTCCACTATTACGTGAAAATCATTGATAGCAGAGACTCTGCGCTATGCCAGTACTTGACTCTTTGTGAGTATGAACATGCAGTTACTTCCCCTTCAAAAGGTTGACTGCACTATGCATCTGACACGTCCGCATAGCCTTATGTCACCTCAAGAAACTACCCCCCCTTTTTTTTAAGTCAGGCATGTAGATCAACCTGATATAGGGATGCATTCACCTATAGTAATCATTAATTCATACATGCGTCGGTTGAGTAGCTGTGATACCTCAATGATAGCAGGAAGCATAAAAACCATCATAAATGGGAGAGCAAGCATCGGTGACTCCCCGCCTGCGTTTTTTGTTTTGTTTTGTTTTTTTAACGCAGGATTTACGCCACCGACAAGGGAGGGCAATGTGTGTCCGCCCTCTCTCAATCGTAAATGATTCAAAAGTCTCGATCGGCGGTGCATCTCTTAAAGGGATGGTATAGTATTGGTTGAGGTGAGAATTGGGCTTTTAACTTTTTGTGAGATATCAAGAAACTACTTATGATTTAGTACAGAGCATACCAGTCTAAGAGGAATTCAAAGTGTAGTTGATGAAAATCAGTTTTGGGATGGCTGATACATCCATAAACAAAGTAAAACAAAACCATCATAATAAAATGTGGGTTCCACCTTTTATTCGGATCGCTCTGTTTTTGGTATCTCAGCCATTGTCAGAACCAGTTATCATTAAACAAACCTTGAATTCCTCTTGGAATTACAGGCTCTTTCATATTTCATGAGAGGTTTCTCATTATCTCACCCAAATTGTCAGAAAACTGAGGTAAGGTCTCAACCAAAACTATACGATCCCTTTAACGTCCATGCCTGACATTAGTGCAGGACGTAGCCAGGGAGATGGAAGGTGGTTATTGTGTGAAGGAAATGAACCTGAACGTGAAGTTCTGCTCTGTATATAGAGTGCTGTTGAGACTAGCAAAATGAATTTAAGTCACCATCCCTTTGCAAGTAATTTGAAAATTATCCAAGAGTTTATATATATATATATATATATATATATATATATATATATATATATATATATATATAAAACTTGTTCAGGAAGTAACTGAAAGCTCGTGTGACTGCAATACTCAGAATCCCTTTATTTCAAGAAACACAGCTATACTCCTGACACTATAAAACCTAATTTTCTGTTAATTGCTGTTATCATATTCATATTCATATATCTTTGTCATTTACTGTTATCGTTACTTAAAACCGTAGAACTCTATTTATAGTACCTGATTATGTGACAATGAATTTCAGCACATGATTCATTGTTCGATTATCGAATGCATTGTACCACCACAAAAGGGAGACGAGTCTTGGTTATCATCATCGTTTTCTCATACTAGACAACGCATAATTTATGTCTCACATGAACGATCAAAGAGATGGGCAAACATTAATAAAATATGCGTTACACCTCATTAATGAACAAGACTGGACCAAGGCTAAGTTTCAACGTACCACCAGTGGCACGAGGGTGCTAGAAATTAAGCGATCTATACTTATGAGATATTCATGAAGGGTTACGGCAAAATATTGCCCTCTCTCGCCGATAATGCAAGTTCAGAGAGTGTGTAGGGGGACTGTGAGAGAGAGAGGGCAAATAAAATCGCTCCAACGCCTCACTTTCACTTCGTCATTTTGCATGGCAGCTGCATGGTCCATGGTGCGGAAGGAAAACATTCACTAAGATCCCGTTTACAGTGCGGGGCCGGGCTCGGCCGCGGCTCGGCCGCGGCCGAGCCTGGCCTCAATTGCGCGGCCCAGCCTCGCAATTTTGTCCGTTTACACTGCTGGGCTCGGCCGCGCTTTTAATTCAAACCTTTCAATATTTTGTCGTAGTGGCGCTCTGCTTGTAAACAAACGCAATTTGGTATAGCCTGGTTTTCAGACCCTTTGCCAACTGGATTCCGTTGCGACGAATTCGCCGTTCGGGCAAAGGCCTTTGCCGAAGGAAAAATCCTTTGCAGGACAAAACCACCTTAAACTATACTAGTTTCCCATGGTCAGGGGGTTAATATCGTGAATAGCGAAATAGTACGGGCAGAGGGTCTGGAAGGCAGACTAAAATTGGCCGCGCATTTGGCCCAGTTTGCGTTTACACCAAGAAGAGGCCGGGCTCGGCCGCGGCCGAGCCGCGGCCGAGCCCACCTCCAGAGCGAGGCCAAATGGGAGGCCAATTTTGGCCTCGCATTTGGCCTTTTGCGCGTTTACACTGAAGCGGGGCTGGGCTCGGCCGAGCCGCGGCCGAGCCTCGCACTGTAAATGGGGTCTTGGTGTAAACGCAAACTGGTGAAGCTCAACAGTACTGAAGAGCGAGTAATCAATTCAGCTGAAAACTGAGCATTGTGTGCTGAAAGTCGCCCGATTTCCTAATATAGAAGCCTTTGTTACGTCATAAACCCTCAGCTGCACGGCGCGCCTCGCCCTGGCTATTGACAGTAATGACAGTAATGACAGTAATTTTATTCTCATGTCACCCCATTAGGGTATTGGAGAACGCAATTTCAACATAATTATTAACATGAAACATATTTACATTTTGATGCAGATTTTCTTAAACACTTTTACACTTTTACACTATTACACTATTACACATATATACACTTAATCCAGTTTGAAACTAATTTACACAGTATGATGAAACATATTTAAACTGAAGTATAAAACATATTTACACATAGAGGAAAAAATTATGTACAGTGTATATCGAAAATCAATTTGTATAACCTTAGATAAGAAATAATGTGAAATTATTTGGCATATTAATACATCTAAGATGAACTTTAAAAGTAAAACAATGATGCGTAACAGGGCACCAGCAGCAGCAGAAAACAAAAAATAACAATAATTGTAAAATTTTGTACATTATATACACGACAAAGTATTACAAAAAACAATTGCTTGATGATTAGTCAAACTATTTTGATTAATTACATGACTAAAGAAGATTAAAAACGAAGCATTATGGTATTGCAATATTTAGCCAGATTTAAAAGTGTGCCTAAGTTGGTTGTATTAAATAATTTTTCCATTTTGAAAGTATTTGACCTTTTTGTGAAGTTACTGTCTAGATACAATTTTCTCTCCGTGGAAAGAGCCGGACAAACAAATAAATAATGGAATTCATCTCCAATTAGTTGTGATTGACAAAGATTGCATACTCTTTTACTTCTCTTAACATTCTCATATCTCCCTGTAACTATAGGAAGACGATGATTTTGGCAGCGGAATCTACAAAAACGTATTCGATATTTTTTAGGAAGATCAGTAATAAATTTTTCTAATTGAAGAGACTTTTTAAAGATTCTGTAGTTAATGCATTGAGGATTATTATACATAGCAGAGTACCAGTTTTGAGACAAACAATCTTTCAAACGTTGATCAATTGAACATTTTATCCAAGTACTATTTGTCGTTTCGCATTTAAACCACAAATCTGACATTCCCAACTATATCAATGTTAGTTTTTATTTTTTTCAGCCACAAACACTGATATACATTTTCATTATACAAAACTTTCAAAACTCTGATCATTCCCGAAAGTTTGTTTTCTCCAGAGTGTTCTAAATTATTCCAAAAATTGATCATTCTATTGATAATATATTTGTCAAGACTGTATCTACCTAGTTCGCCTAACACCATACAATTTGCCGTTGACTTATGTAATTTCAAAATCTGTTTACAAAACTTGACATGAAATATTTCGAAGTCACGTATAACTTCAAAACCCCAGATTTCGCTGCCATAGAGAACTGGAATGACAAGTTGGTCAAATAATTCTAACAGTATATCAATAGGTAGATCCAATGATTGTGATTTTAATAACAAACTGTACATAGCTCTTTTGGCTTGATTCAACTGTTTCATCTGCGCTTTTTTAAATGTATTATTATAATTGAATGTTGTGCCTAAATATACGTAATCATCTACTACAGATAATTCGCTGTTGTTGAAATGAAAGGAAGGTAGTTTCCTAACTTTACCTCTAGAGAAGATAACAATTTTTGTCTTGTCTGAATTAACATGTAATGACCAGTTGTAACAATATTCAGATAGTGCATTTAACGCATTCTGCAAGTCACCCGGTGATTTAGCTAGAATCAAGGTGTCGTCTGCATAGAGTAACGTGAAAAGTTTAATGTACACTTGGATTTCATTTTGTCTTGCATGTGTGTTGAGCTTTTTTGGCATTAAATCCAAGCCATGACATTTGCATGTTAGAAAGTTACTGAAATCATTGAGAAAGAGGGCAAACAGCATGGGTGAAAGGTTTTCTCCTTGTCTAACCCCGATATTACATTGAAATAGGGAGGACTCTTCGTTATCTTTTATTACACATGATTTTGCCTGGCCATACATGTTATGTATAACTTAAAAAAAAATTTCCATTAATATTTGCATTAAAAAGTTTCATCCATAGAGCTGATCTATCTACTAAATCAAATGCTTTTTTATAGTCAATAAACGCACAGTATACTCTTTCACCTTCGGCTATAATACAAATCAATTATGGAATGTAAAACAAAAATATGGTCGAGAGTTGAATGGCCATTTCTAAAGCCAGCTTGTTCTTCTCCAAGTAAATTATTGTCCTCGAGATAAGACGTTAACCTTTTATTCAATATGCTTGTAAAGAGCTTCCCTAAACAACTGAGCAAAGTGATGCCTCGATAGTTATTGGGGTCTTTTGCGTCTCCTTTCTTTTTATACAAAGGTCTAATTAGTCCAATTGTCCAATCAGAAGGAACGACACCACTGTCTAAAACAATATTGAATAGTACAACAATGCAAGATAGCAAACGGCCAGAAGAGTTTTTCAGAAATTCGTTCAGAATTTGATCAACTCCACAAGCTTTACACCATTCTTCAAACGTTTAACTTGCGTGACTAATTCGTCAATATCAATAGGTTTGTTCAAATCTTCATTTATTGGACTAACTGGAATAGGAGTGTACAAAGGAGATTCTTCGGTGACCTTAGTCTGACTAAGATTTCTAAAATGCTCTTCAAGTACGTTAAGGTCTATATCAATTTCATTTCTTTTATCATTTAACGAGGTGAGCATATTCCAGTATTCCCTCGGTTGAGTTACTATAGCATTACGCAATTTTGAATGTAGGATACTATTGTATTGAGTTTTTGCCTTTCTTAACTCCTTCTTATAAATACGTTTTTGCTTTATCAACTCCTCTGAGATCTGTTTCCTGTTTAAAGTTTTCTCAGATTTAAGCAAACGTTTCAGGCGAAAATAATTTGAGCGTAACTTTTTACACCTACTATGAAACCATGGTTTAGAATGATTATTTTTGTATACTTTCTTCTCCTTATTACAATAAGTTTTAACCAAACTACAACTTTCCGCTGCGTCTAGATATAGTTGCTGGATAGACGACACTAAATCGTCTAATTGTTCTTGCGAAATTTCACAAGTAGACATGCTGGTCATTTTTATGTACAGTTTATCAACGCCATCTAAATTAATGTTGTTCTTAATTCCTTCGATAAACTTTCTGACCATTTCACTTTAGTCACTGGTTTTGTTTGACAATCTTTTGTTTCTGTAAATATCGTCCTAGAAGCCGAATTTGTTTACAACGATAATGTTAGCATAATAGGACTATGTTTGTCAGACAACAGTGGATCAAATATGTCAACAGCAAAGTCTTCAAACGTACGCAACAAATCAAATGAAGCCACACAATAATCAATAGTGCTCGAATTCGCACACGTATAATGCCCATGTCTATCAGACTTCGACCTTCCGTTGAGAATTACCATTCTAAAACGTTTGCACAATTCAATAAGTTGTTTTCCATGATTGTTGATTACTTTGTCCATGTTATTCCTATCTGGACATACAACTAGAGCACGAACTTTAGTGCGCGCATGCAAACCTCAATACCTACGCATACGCGCAGCCCGAAGTCCCAAGTTCATTGACCCTACCTGCCAAAATATCAAAAATCCTTCATAAATTCCCAAAAAATCTCGGATCACTACCAAAAGTTAATCGTTTGTTACTTGTGTCATTCTCAACCTTTCCTGCAAGTTTTATCCCAATCCGTTCACTACTTTTTGAGTTATTTTGCACACGGACAAACGAACTAACGAACTAACAAACAAACCAACGGTAACGAAAACATAACCTCCCCCCTTGGCGGAGGTACAGGGTACTAGTACTAGTAATCAACATGATCAAACTAGACTCTGCAGCAGAGCAACATACACACTGGCAGCGCAATTAGCAGAGTTCAATTAAATCTACTATGACGTCACAATACTATGAGAGTTCACTGCGTGCTTCTGCCACCTGTGATGTGGTGTGACGCGCAGTATTCCTCATACGCGAGAAAATTGTGAGCAATAGGCCCTATTTGTGTAGAGCTCAAAGATATTTTCCCCAGTGACTAGGAGAAAAATCTCTTTGGTAGAGCTGCGACTAGAATTCGATGACAGTTCAGTAGAAAACAGATAATTTACAGAAGTCAAATAGTTTACAGTCCTTAATGAATGATTCCAAATTGACGAGTCTCTTTAAAGATATGAAAATATGTCACATTTTACATACACCGTTATTGCATGTTTGACCATTTAGGTGAAAGGGCGCTTGCCTGCTGCACCAGACGTACGCACGATGTCCGTACATCAATTATGTACGCACAACACGTACGTACACGTACGTACGTACTATACTTTAGCTCTCCATAAAACCACCAAAGCAATGTTGGGCGAGAGATATAGGTCAAGCAAGAGGTCAAGGTAATAAGTAGGTCGGTCGTATTATCTAAAAGCTCCCTGCTGATGACCAAAGAGTGAGCTACGCTACTGACCCTATCCCTAGCGGTAGCTAGCTAGCTTCATACTCTCGGTCTTTCTTTGGTATTTGTACCTGTACCTACCACGTATCTCACAAAGCACATCCCAAGTGTGAATTTTGACTACATGGCAGGAGTGGACTGCTGGATCAAAAACTGAAACGAGGTGCACGAACATTCATTCCAGAACAAGATCATCATCATCATCCTCAACCAGGGAGTCAGGACGTTCCCTCCATACATAGGAATTGGGATAGCCATTAAAGGCCATGGCCCATGCTATGCAATCTTGGGAATGGACGCCGGTGGCTAGCAAACTGTACTAACGTTGTGGGTTAGTGAGTATTAACCGTTAACGTTTGAAATAGATCTAACGTTAGGCCTAGACCTAGATCTAGGCCTACTAGTAACTAACAATTTACGTAAATAACCTGTTAACAACGTTAGATGTCAGAGCTACGGTACTAACGGTGAGTCTATACGTGTTAGTCCTACTGTTACGTGTTAGCGTTAGTATCCTCCATCATGTTAAAGTTGATAACGTTCTCCATGTAACGTTAAATTTTGACGTTAGATGTTGGATGTCTAGGGCCTCTCACTTAGGAATTTCACTTTTTATGAGGTAGGGTCTATGCCTTAACGTTATGTCTAATAATAAACAACACGTTAGTTAATAGATCTAACGTTAGGCCTACCCTCATTACGTTCTAGTGATTACTAGACTAGATCTACTTAACGTTAACGTTAGACCTAATTAGTAGGCCCCTATTCAACAAGAAAAAGTGCTAGGGGCCTACTAATGATCATAACATTAGAGGCTGTCTAACGTTAGGCTCCTAGGTCTTTAACTTAAGAATCCCTCGAGAAAATATCCTTGATAATAGACCGAGACTAGGGTCCCGTTGCATAAAACTTTTTTAGCAACCTTAAAAAATTCAGGTTGGGATTTGCCCAACCTGAAATTTTTAAGGTTGCTAACCTAAGAATGTAAAATCCGTTGCATAAAAACTCTGGTTGGGAGCTTCCAACCGGAATTTTGTGATTTCAACCGGAAAAAAAATCCGGTTGGAGTTTTATGCAACGGGCCCTAGGTCTAGTACTGTGGTAGTAACGTTTGACTCTAACGTTAGGATAGTCTAACGTTAGACCTAGGTCCTACCTAGACTCTAGAGACTGGTAGAGTGTCTAGAAAAGTCCTAAAGGACCTACCTACCTTAAACGGTTAACACTAACAGAGGGTCTAAGTAGAACCCTAACTTGTTAAATCTAACGTTAGTCTACTGAATACTACCCTAAACTCAATGAAGAATGTCTTTTTCCTGGTTGGCGACAACAATCAATTTGGTTTCTTCGAATAGACCTAGGTTATTAAGTTTCAAGTTTCAAGTTTATTAAAAGTTTCCACAATACAAAAATTACATAAGAACAATAATATGTAACAAGGAATACATTGTTGAATACGTGATTAAAACAATTTGCAGAATTGAATATAAATTGACAATGCATGTAGATGCATATAGATGTAAAGTGGAGTGGTCTTAGAAAAGCAAGCTTGTATAATAAGAACCCCTGGAAAGGCAAGTTAAGACATGTAATATAACAACTCACTACTATATACAAACATTAAAGCCTTAGAATAATTCTAGTGGAATTCCTCAATCCCTCACACACACACACACACACACATTACCTATGGAATTTTAAAGCAAAACATAATTGGCATTAGACTATGTTACTCAAATGGAAAGCGATGAGATGATGTCATGTATGTAGAATTTAAAAGGAGCAGCATCAATGAGACTGAGAATATCGATGAAGCAAATACTTCCGAGCCAACACTTTAAATCTGGAAAAAGTGGTACTATCTTTAACATCTGAGGGCAACATGTTCCATTCTTTTATGCAAGACACATAAAAAGAATTTAGGGCAATACTGGTAGCTACACGAGGTAGATGTAGAAGGTTTTTCTGTCGTGTATTATGGGAATGAACAACTGAGTTTTTGACGAACAAATCTAGAAATAAGGAGGGAGAACTGGACATGTGAAGCTTGTACATGAATGCCAATGAGTTAAAACACACTAACTCGTTTAGAGGTAAACAACACAGCTGTAAGAATTGGGGGCACTTGGCCTAGTAAAGTGTGAGCTTGTTATTAGCCTGATAGCTCTCTTTTGTACAATAAACAATTTATGAAGATGGCTGTTATAAGTATTACCCCAGGCAACATTACAATACATCAAGTGAGGCATTATGATGCTATTATACAGTGTAGTCAAGACACTTTTAGGAACAATAAATTTTAGCTTATGCATCACACCAACACCCCGAGAAGCTTTGGAACATACATTTAGTATGTGTTGCTTCCATGACAGAAATTCATTGATAGTAATACCAAGGAATAATACATTTTCGCTTGTAGCTACCTGATGTCCACCAATAATGAGAGAAGGGGTGTTTACAGGTATCCTCTATTATGTTACTTAAAGGAGACCTCCGGATAATTTTCAGATTTTTACATTTGAACAACTATAAATTAGTTATACAGAGGACAGAGTTTCAGAATTTGTGATGATTGGGATGAAAAATAAGAATATTTTCAAAATTTAGAACAAATTGCAATGAACAAGGATGATGACATGGCAGAGTCACCATATAAGACTGCATGAGTTGGGGCTCAAGGAAGCACAACAAAAGAAGAAGGCATGCATAGATTATACACAGGTGAACTCGCAAGCAAGCGGTATTGTAATGGAATTACACTGCTACATTTCTGAAATATGTGAACCTCCTATGTCATCATCCTTGTTCAGTGTAATTTGTTTAAGGTTTTTCAAAGTATTGTTTCTCTGCTCAAGAACCACAATAAATTCCACAAATCTATACATGGAGTTGTCGATTTATGTACTACATGATGTGAAATTATGAAAATCGTCTGGAATGTCCCTTTAATCGTGGAGAGGTCAGAGACAGCGTTACACTTTGCACTTTAAAACTAAAAAACGAGGCTTTCAACTTCTGCTCTAGTCTAACGTTAGATGTTAATGTTAGCCAGTAGCACGGTAACGTTAGATCTTGACCGACAAGTATGTCTAATTCCGCGAAAAACTTCTCATTTATAGAGTGATAGTTCTGTCCCCCTGTCGTCACTGCCGTAAAGTCGCCAGACATTCACATCGGTCATCGCATGTAACGCGCGCCGCGATCGGAGATCAGCTTGGGCGACGGATTTTCATCACTCTCAAAATGCATTCGTAATTCACCTTTTTCCGCCGTAAAAACACAAATAATTGTAATCAAAATATATTTTACCATATGTAACAGGTGATAAAACCATTTTTAATGCGAGGATGTTTTTGATTTAGAATGGATTTCAGGTGGCAGATTAATACAGGTTTTCAAACGCGGTGACAGACAATGCAGCCTACTTTGAAGTGTGAAATGTGGCAGGCTAGGTATGGGCGGCGAACTAATTCAGTGCCCCTGTGCCTATCGTTAGTTCGCCAACCCGGAAGTGCATAGGAATTACACACACGTGGCGACTACGCTTCTACTAGGGACCTACTTAATTGCTGGGTCAGTCAAAAACTGACCCAGCAAATGTCATTACTATAAATGAGAAGTTTTTCGCGGAAATTAGACATGCTTGTCGGTCATTGTTAGATCTAACAACTATACGTTAGGGGGGCCTAATTGTTAGTGCAAAAAAAAAAAAAAAATAAATCAAAGTTGGGTGGCTAACGTTAGACCCTGAACGTTAGAACCCTAGGGCCCTAACTAGATAGTAGATACGTGTAGTAGGCCTATCTAACGTTATTTGGTCCAACATATGGTTTTGGTTACTGAAGATATCCGTAGAAAGGTTCTAGGATAGCTTCTAACATACTTTCTACGGATTACAGAATAGTCTAGGCCTAGCAGTTTTGTGTCACTAGAAGTAAAAGTATTAGAGTAGAGTCCTAACTGTTAGAGTTAGATAGAGTCTAGTTCTAGATGGATTGTCTACAGTTGTATGGTATTAGATCTAGATCTAGATCTAGTAGTTAGATCACCGTCTATTTATTTGAAAGTGAAACCTCTTGTAAATGAAACTGAAAGGATGGAACATCAAATGCCGAGGAAATTTAATTAGGGCATAGATCTACGTACGTTAGATATAAATTCAACGCCTCATGTTTCAGCACAGCCTCGATATTCTTCGCTGCTCTTCAAATACATTTAAAAATCCATGGCGACAAGATCCGTCTTTAAAGGTCAAGTTCAGCAAACCATGCCTATGTGACTATGTCTTAGGATTTAGGCCTAGATATAAAGGTATCGTTAACCATTGGGAACAGTGATTTAAAAATGTTCGAGTTGTCACATTTGATGCATATGTGTAGGTCAATTGTATCACAAAACATCCTATCATATAAAAGTCTCGAAATAAAGCCTTAGATATAAGGAGATATCACTATTTTCTCAATAAAACATTGTAACTGTAGATCTAGATGATTTATAGAAAGTTTTATCTAATATTATAACTATTGTTCACATTTTGCATGATTTAACAATGCTCAACATTGATTATACTGATTAACATTTTTAATTTTATACTTTTTGTTTCTATCCGTATTAAACTCACATTTTTAGAACTATTCATTTTGAAATACTAAAGCTGGGTCTTTGTTTAGTCTGCAAATGGTAAATAGAATGCCTGTACATGGCTGTAGCTCCGACACCCCATTGTACAATACAACCAGTACTGGGCAGTAGAGCATCTACTCAGTATTGCCAGTATCACTAGATTTTAAGAAGGTCTTTATAGGCTTTGGCTAGCTAGATCTCTGAGGGATGTAGATCTACGGCCACGGGTACTTACTAACGTTAGACGTGTAAGATATGCGCTTGATGCACCTTGACGTCAAGCTATTATGTATTTTATAGTGCCGAGCAGAATAAGGTTGATAGTACTTACAGTACATATGCCTCCTTGCTAGGCAGTTCACCCATCTCTCTTTATACAAACCCAAACCAGCTTCGTTGTCGATATCGTCTGCATACGTCTGATAAGTTCTGCTGCATCCAGCGGGTTTTATTTCTGTTTTTGTGTTCCCCCTTGCACATACATATTAGATCTACAATACGTTTTGTCTGTAATAAAGAAGAAATTAGGTCGGTCTTGGGTATAAGGGATTCATACGTATCGCGGAACAACGGATATTTCTTGTGTATCAGTGTCATTACCATGGAAAATGTCATGTACTCCATTAAAAGTAAAGGTATCATATTTCGACGCGAACAATTATATCACTACAGCACATACTCCTGAAACATTTCTTAGTATTCTAAGTGTAAAGTAGTCATTAGTAATCGTGAATGATAACAAAGAACCCTGCAGTGAACAATGCATATTTTATACTAAAAACTTCTCTCGTTCCTTCATCAGGCTACATACGGATAGACATTGCACAGCGCATGGGTACGATGCACAAGCCACAGAGGATTGGCAATTTCTTTTGTGACGCACAACCATTAGTACACGATGAAAAGGCAGAGGGCCTCATCGGAACTGGTCATCAGAACCATGAGACGCGGAGGACCTCTATCATGAAAGTCTCGCAGAGCAATGCGGAGCACCCAACCACTGAACCATTTCCCACTCCGAACGAGGATCCATTTCTAGCTGCAGATGGTGATTATCACCTTCTCCGTCGGATATCCTGCGCAAGTACAACCGGCGTTCGCTTTGCTCCGCCAGTGAATATTCTTTACGATGAAAATGAAGTTCGCAAGCATATTGCAGACACTGAATCTTCAAACCCGTCGTATGAGACCCTCGGAAAACGCCATCTCAATGCTTTCGCAGCGCAGATCGAAGACTTCAAGAAAGGTGAAGTGGCCAAGACTTGCGTCCGACGCGTACTGGGTCGCCTCTCGAGTGTCCTATGCTTTTTATCGATGCTTACTTGTATCTTCACAATAGCAGACTTGGAAATGAGCTATAAATGTGGAACGGCTTATAGTATTCGAACATTCAAACAATCTACAAATGTAACGGAAGGATCTTCAGCGTATCCAGTGATAATGAAGAGCTTCGTCACCTCAGGCTCTGTATTGATGTGCATAATTCTCATCATTCACTATCATTTTCAGTGTCGATATTTGATCATTGTTCACCAGCTACCCACGAACGCGACAGTAATCACATCACCTCTCCGGAACAGCTTCCTGCTCGAATTGTTGCTATGTTTTGTCCATGTTCCTCCCTACTTCGACGCACTTGTTCCATCAGAACTTCAGCTGTCCGTGTTCCTTCGCCTCTACTTGACAGCTCGCTACATGAAGGAACATAATGAGATGATGCGCACGAAATCGACACGCTTCCTAGCTTCAGTGCTGAAGACTGAACTCACTTCGGGCTATCTTATAAAGACTTTCTTTCTGAAGAGACCCTTTGTTATGATCACCATCTGTTACATCCTAAATCTTGTTGGATCAGGTTACCTAGTGTTCGCCATGGATCGTTATGACAACCCTTCTCACCACAATTCGTTTCTGGTAGGTGTATATTGATCAAGGGTTCCGATATTGATATCATTTGGACGAGATGTTGTCAACGGGCTTTATCTGGTCAGAGGTGTTTCACGAAGAACTGAAGTCAATCTTAAAAGTTAAGGTCGACTTAAAATTGTGGTGTGCTCTCTAGGTCTTCAATGATTTTCTAACTTCCCATTGCGGATGAAAATTTAGAAGTCTTTTTCGATGCAGCCATTAATTCACAAAATAAAATAAGTATAAAAGGGATTTTCAATAAATGTTGATAGCAATTTGAAGTGGATTTGAAAAGGCTGATACAACTGAACAGGGAAATCAGTGGAAAACCATGATGTGAATCTGACTTTAATTTTTAAGATAAAAAATTTGACTTAAATTATGTGTTTGCCATCACTTTGATGTCACATTTTTTTTTTCACTAATGATTGATCTACGTAAAAAGCGATTGAAAGAATTTTGATGGTAACATGGAAAGAATTGTTATTCCTGAGTAGAGACACCAGTTTTCATAACAGAAGTACAGTTTTCACCACATAATCGAGCTCTCGATAGTTGGGAACATCGGCTTTTTGTATGTCTAGCAGGGCAGTGTATACGAAGCATTAGTTTGCCTGTATAGCACTTGCGTAGTATGTAATATCGATGACATGAGTGTATGGTGCGTGCTCATCGCGAAATCGGGCACCCCGCTTAAAGGGGCCGGGTTTTTTGTTTTTTGTTTTTTGTTTTGTTTGTTTGTTGTTGTTTTTTTTTTTTGCTACTCTCAGCCTATCTAGATTATGCGGTTATTACTGTAAGAAATCGATGATACAGTATCAGCAACTGGCAACTCATTAAGTAAGCAGCATTATATTTTATCCGACTCTTGAATAGTGGTCGTTTTCATAACACTAAATCTTCGTGCTTTATTTTGCCTCTTGCCCTCTGTATACTTGCTGGAATGGTTCTGAAAGGACACAGTGTGGATGCAAGCTGTCACCATGACAACGCTTGGCTTTGGTGATGTGACGCCTGATTCCCTTCTCGGGAGAGCTTTTGTTAGCTTCTCTGCTGTCTGTGGCATCTTTCTCATGGCGTTACTTATTAGCGTGATTCACGAAGGACTTCAGTTAACACAGCAAGAAAAGAGGATAATAGCCTACGTCGAAAGAATAGGTAAAGTTATATAGGATTCAATATCACTCGTTCATTGTGTCTGATAGATAGGATTCAGCATGTGCAAGTTTTGAAAAATATACCTGTGTGATAACAGAAACTAATTACGTTATTACATCTTCGGAGTTATTTGTTAGCTCATATGAATACTGTACATGTATTTGATAAAGGCGAGGGCAGCTAGAGCATTTACCTATCATTATATTACAGTCTTCGATTTGACAGAGAGGGTACATGTTATGCTGGTATATAATGTGTACTACAGAGGTATAGCAAAGGTAGCTGCTTACATCAAACTGTCCAGTAAGAGGGTGAAGGGAAAGTTAAAAAGTCTTCATACGCTGGTATGAAACGGATGGATGGTGCTTGTGTTGGCCTACTGTCTGGGAATGACAAGCATGTTCGGCAACTTGGATAACAATATGATTCACTAGCACCAAGTGTGTCTAACATTCAATACTTTGTCTATGTAGGGTCCCTACATTTAATTTGTCATGTTACACAAAGGTAGCTCTAACAGTGTTTCTCTTTCCCCCAGATTTCAACAATCTTTACCGAGATCGCGCGGCGCGCTGCATTCAAGCAACTTGGCGTTTGCACCGTGTACTGAAGAATGGCAAATCCTCTCTGAACAAGTGGGAGTCGTGGCTCGCAAACTGGGGTCTAACTAATGCCGCTGAAGTTTACACGCGACGGCTATACAACGCCCTATATCACTGGAGGGGTATCAAAAAAAGTAGAACTCCAGGTATTACATGAACATGAATTTTTCTTCTCTGTCGTTTTAGCTCACGTGAGCCTTAAATTGAGCTCCTGCGCCCATTTATCGTCCGGCGTCCGTCGTGAATGCGTAGACCCCCCCCCCCCCACCACCACCCCACTCCCACCCCCCACCCCCCCCCCCCCCCGAAACCCAATGACGGCTTTTCACCAAACTTCCTTACGGGTGATAGAATCTCAGTTGTTTGGTTTGGCTGGATTTAATTTCACATTCCTGAATAACCTTAATTTCCTATGATGACGCCCAGTAAATCGAAAACTTGTAGAGGGCCATTTAACAGATCCATGCAATCCTGAGCCTGCATGAAGAGTACAATGTGATGTATCTGAGGGGTGGTCAATTTTTACAATCTGGATTAAATTATGCTTCTGTTTCTAGTTATCACTAAGCTTCGCCTTACCGGCGTTAACTGATGTTGCCTCGACAGTATCAGCACAAAAGTATCCCAAGTATTTACTGCTTTTTGGCTGAAAGAGTTTAGCTTCTTACTAGTGCGACACTTTCCCTTTGACCGCGTGTAACTTTTCATTGATAACAAAAAGAGCAATTGGATCAATGAAATACAAATTCATTACAAATTTCAAACACACAACAAAGAATAACAAATGAAATGATATAAAGCGATAACATTCAAATGTTTAAATTTGTTAATTTAAATTCAATTTAAATTCAATTAAAAAATCAAAATTTGTTTCAATTGGCACAATGTCCCCCCCCCCCCCCCGCGGCCCCATATGGGTACCAAAGCCCCGAAATTAAAGAGTTTCTAATAATCTTCTTCAGAAACAAAAGTGATAGTGGTTAGTTAGTGACAAGTTTAAGTGCATTGTTGACTGTAAAGGTTCAAGTTTGTAAATAAATCGGTTTGTTACTTCGATTAATCTATTCCACCGTAATACAGCTAAATTTTATTGTCTAGCACGTCTCAAACATCATCGTACCGACATACCTACACAGAACAAGGCAAAGAAATTTGACTTAAAATGATATCAAATAACACTTCCCAACGAATGATATTTCAATGATTTTTGTTTTCTTCCTCTGTGTGTATGTGTGTCAGATGACCAATGGGTGAAAGAGTTCGTAGCTGACAATACGGCGATCATGTTGACAGACGTACTACGCAAGATAGATAACCTTGAGCAGGTGCTTGGTGGTGAACAGACGGAGGAGGGTATGGCAGCTTCATTTGGGCGGCAAGAAAACAGAGATGAGAGATGTTCAAACCAGGTACTACCTGTAACAGCAGTGCAGATTTGATTTTGGCGAGTATGATTGCCAAGTGATGGACATCTCGGGGCCCGGATAAAAGTATATTGCTTGTAAATGATAAGGTGCTATAGCTGACAGATTATTCCGACAACCGTACGTGGGATATGTCATTCGAGCAAGCATACCCACCTTACAGTCAAATTGTACCTACATCTAACGTCACGAATCACCTGCCATGCAAGAATGTTATCCGTCAATCTTGAAACGTGCACAGATTCAGCGACACCCATGATGCCCATCACATCATGTGCATAAACACTTACGAAAGTGGAAGTTGTTGAAAATGTTATATTGTGCGTGAACAAGTTGTCGAAGCAATAGCAGCGGTAACGACGCTGTTCCACGTTTTGTTGCTTTAGCTTACCAAACATTTCGGAGTCATTCCTTTATGCGATATTCATCATAACTGCGCCATTGACACAGCGGACAAAATGAAACAATTATCGGACAACATATTACAAAAAAAAAGTTGGGTAATGGTTCGTACTGTCATTACAAAAAGGAAAATAAACTGCGTATAAAAGGTCAGTTTTAATGAGAAAGGAAAAAGCATGCATTTTGTTTTTCTTGCACACTGTCGGAAAAGCCTTTTTTTTTTTTTTTTTGAAGAGCACATGCTCTTACAAATGCCGAAGCTCCTTTGTGTGTGTGTGTGTGTGTGCGTGTGTGACATTTTCCACGCATGTGACACTGACTGTGGCATTCATATACTAGTAGGTCACTACATGTTAATGTACATAATTATGTGTACACCGGTAGTCTGTTTCTTCCCTGCCCTCTATGCACAATTGCCTATAACCGTACATCTTTCACTCGTATAATCCCTGTTGTTAAGAACACAACGTCCTACAGTGTGTTCACAATCACTTACTCTATAGTCGACAATGTGAAAAAGCTCGAATTTAGCAGAGTGAAGATAATTTCACACTGGTGCGGTTTTTCACAGAGAATTCACAGAGTAATACTTGTTTCACACTGTGAAATGCTTCACAATGTGTGCACAATGTTAAAACGCTTGAATTTAAGTGTGAGATTTTGCACTATGTTCACAGTGTGTTCACATTTGTTTCACACTCTGGGACGCTGTATTCTTTCCATCAGGGATGGGGGCATATATTTTTCTTTTCTTTTCTTGTGTTATTTTCTTTCTTTTTAGTGAAGGAGAGTTATGGAAATGATAGAGCATGAAATTTATGCAGGGAATGTAGGCACACGCCCACCCCTTGTCTTTTACAGAGTATCTTGCCACAGATAAAATTTTGGGTCTGGTCGTACAACATCGCATTATTTCCAAAATTGAATAATAGATGCGAAATTAAAGACGAAAAAAAAAATGGACAAATCCACAGGAAAACGAAAAGGTCGTGAAAACGTTCATCCCCTTCTCTTCGATGTCATACAGATCTACTGTATGAAAGTTGTGACTTTTGTGTTTTCTCTCTTTCCTCTTCCCCTCTGAATCCTTTCCCCGTCTCCCACCACTCAAAGACAGAGGAAAACGAAGAAATCGCCCAGAAACATCAGTCAATGCTTTCGCCTGAATGCACAGAGCAAAATCAATCGCGGGATAAAGTTATCACCGCGTGGGACTCAGAGGATAACGCACATGTAGATGGTGACAAAAACCAAGGTGTTCCTGTCATTCTTGTCCAAGATAATTTGAGCAAGCCAGGAGATGCTGCCACAAGTAATGCGGCTGAGCTTGTTGAGCATGTTGAGAACATGGAGCGCTCACTCGGTAGCTTCTATATGGCGATGAGAACTGAGCTTAGCATCATTAAGGCTCATTTGAAACACGCAGACTAACTGTTGACACGTTTTAGGAAGATATAGCATAATAATATGTAAAAACAAAAAATTAGTAAACGTTACGTGCATATCATTTTCACTTGTACCTTTGCTTTATCTATTTTGATGTAACAATTCAGCTCAAATGACCTTCAATCAGCACCAGTTTCATTTTGCTTGCATGCTGTCACGAGAAGCTGAAAATAACACTCATGATTAAAAAAAAAAATGAGTAAGAATGAGTTTACAAGTTAAAAAAACAAAAATATACAGAGGCTCTCTTTTATTTCTGTTTTACTATTGACAGTATTCTGATTTTTCTTATTTTTTTTTTCAAAATCAAAGCCTGATTGCAATATTTCCAGTGTTTCAGCATAATAAAACACTGTTCATCGCTATGCGCCAGTTGAAATGCACATAATCCACAGAGGGAACTTTACAGTACAATGCAATTTTCTACGAGGTGCATCCCTACAAGCAGAACCTAATTTTTGAAATTGTAATAATCGGCGAATTATCTGTAAAATCCATCTCAGTCATGAGAACTAAGCATTATTCTCTAAGCAATATGTACAAAAGAAATGTACAGTCTTTTCTGGCTGAAAAGGCTTTTAAAAGTGGATCTTCCTTTAAAAAATATGTGCAGAGATTCACGTCTCCCTGATTTTTCCCCTCTGTCACTTAAGTACATAATGATGTAAAGTCCAGTCCAAGTTCAATTTTTTTTTTTTATTTCACCAAAGCAAGGAACATATTAAAAACGATTACATATATCAATATTCGGATATTATTACAAACATTTCAGTAAGACAGTGAAAAGGAACAAAAATACATAAATAGATTGACAATTACACGTACATAGGTTAACAAATATGCTATGGTAGGTAGCAGCCAGAAAGGAGATGTCCCTTATTTATAGCTGACCTAGAATAATTCACTCATTCAATTTTTTATATAATGTGTTCCAATGAAAGTAAAAACGTTAGAACAGGACAAGACAAGACAAAGCAAAACATAAAATGACAATAATACAGGATGTCTCGAAACATAGGGGATAAAAAAACATACTCCTTACCTTAATAAATTTGGGTGTAATTATTGAGAAGAGCTTTTTTGTAACCAGATTTAAACGTATTCAAAGAGTTAGCATTACGAATTGCACAGGGGAGAGAATTCCACAGGGTAGGACCAATGTAAATTATAGATCTTTGATAAAAAGAAGTACGAGATAGAGGTAGGTGAAAATCATTGGCGGATCGCGTGCTATAATTATGAATTTGATTATTAAAAGTGAACAAATCTAAGAGAGTCTTTAGTAACAAACGATTTTTACACAAATACATAAAAATTCCAGCTTGATATTTGTACATATCATTCAACCCCAATATCTTCAGGGATAGGAACAGTGGTTGGGTGTGGGCAAGAAAAGAGGCATGGGAAATGATTCGTATTGCACGTTTTTGAAGCACTGAAAGTCTTTGAATATAACATTCGTGAGCATTGCCCCAGACAGTTATTCCATAGTACAAATGAGGTAGAATTATGGCATTATAAATTGATCTTAAAACAGACTTTGGAAGACAACTTAGTTTATTCATTACACCAATATTTTTTGATAATTTATTACAAACAAAATTAATATGATTCGACCAATTCAATTTATTATCTACATGCACTCCAAGGAATTTCAAAAAAAAAAAAAAAAAAACCACACATGTTAATGTATACAGTGTCGGTGTTACATTTTTTCTTTGTAAATATCATAAAATTAGTTTTTGATATGTTAATTGATAATTTGTTAGCTCGCAGCCAATTAGTAACATTTTGCAATTCCTTATTAAAAACCTCTTGCAGAGAATCAATATTATCATGAGACAAGAATATACTTGTATCGTCTGCAAATAAAATACATTGTAAAATACTAGAAACATTGGGTAAATCATTTATATACAAAAGAAATAAAATAGGCCCAAGGATCGATCCCTGGGGCACTCCACATCTTATGTTTTTGTAATCTGATATATTCTTATCAATGGATACGAACTGCTTACGATTGCTCAAATAACTTTTCAAAAGTTTGAAAGTGACACCACGAAATCCATATAGACTTAATTTAGCTAAAAGAATATTATGATCAAGTGTGTCAAATGCTTTGCTGAGGTCTAAAAATAAGCCAAGTAAAATTTTTCCGCTATCTATTGCACAGATCACCTTATGAATAAAATCAATCAAAGCAGAAGATGTGGAGTGCCCCGGTCTAAATCCATACTGATTTTTCTTAATGATATTGCACTTCGTAAGAAATTCAACAAGCCTAGTAGAAATACATTTTTCAAAAATTTTGGAAAAAACAGATAAAACTGATATTGGACGATAATTTGTCATTACATCAGAGGAACCATTCTTCAAAACTGGTACAACTCTGGCTATCTTCAATTTATCTGGAAATATACCAGATTCCATACACTGATTAAATATTGCACATAGGGGATTACATAACAAATGAATAGCTCTTTTAACAATACGAACATCAATATTATCATATCCAGCACTTACATCATTCTTAGAATTGTTTACAATATCAATTATTTCTTTACAAGTAATTGGTTTGAAAAATGCAGTTGACTCAACTTTTGTAACATATTGAAGATAATCATACACATGTGAATCATCAAAAGAAGAATTAATATCATTACCAATATTGACAAAAAATGTATTCAACAAATTGCAAATTTCTTTACTATTTACTACTGTTTCATTATTACACTTAATAGATTTGATAATTGTTTTCGTATTGCACTTTTTCCCCAAGGCAGTATTTATCACATCCCATGTCTTTTTACTATTTCCACTACTGTCAGCTAGCTTTTTCTCATAATATTTCTTTTTAGCTAATTTTACCATATTAGTCACTTTTTTTCGATATGTCTTATAAACAGCTTTACGATAATCACTCGGATTCTTCTTATACAATTTATACATTTTACATTTCTTCCTTATCAGTTTACGAATATCGTTTGTACACCATACATTATCATTTTTCCTGTGTTTAAAACAAGTTGAAATTAATGGAAAGGATTCATTGTATTTTTCAGTAACTAAATCAAAAAAATTGTTATAACTAATGTTACCATCATCTCTATCACATACCCATGATATAGATTCCAGTGATCTTAAAAAAACATATAATATTATTTTCATTTAAGTCCCTCTTTACTTGTCTTTGCTCACTTTTTGAAAATGAAATTACACTTTTACAAATGCAATAAACAGGAAAATGATCTGATATATCAGTAAGAATAACTCCGGACTGGATTTGGCAAGAATCATTGGTAAATATATTATCAAGTAATGAAGCGGATGAGTCAGATACACGTGTAGGATGACGAATCAGAGGTAGCATAGAATTCAGTAACAACAAATCCACAAATTCATTTACATATTGCACATGCCCTACTTTAAGCAAATCAATATTAAAATCTCCCATTAGATAAAATATTTTCTTTTCTTTTTTTACAATATCCAAAATATCAAACAAAAACTCACAAAATTCATTAACTGACTTATTGGGTGGTCTATATACAACACATATCAAAATAGAGAAATTGCAATTTGTTACTTCTATAAAAATACTCTCTAAAAAATCAGTATTGGTATCAAGATCACAACGGCGATTAAAAGATATGTCTTTGTGTACATATAATCCAACACCTCCTCCGCGTTTTGTTTTGCGATTGTTACCAACAAACTCATAATCATTCATATTGCACAGTGATAAAGGGGAATTATCATTTATCCATGTCTCGCTGATGCCAACAATTTTTGTTTGCATACACAAAGAAGATAGAAAAAGTGACAAATCATCAAAATTATGACACAAGCTTCTCACATTAATATGAATACATGACAAATATTTACTGAGATCATCATTAGAATATCTATTTTCAATAAAGTCATTAAACTCCTCCGGTGTACAATTTGTTTGAAGTGAATCAGTATTTATTTCAGATTCAGGTGGTGATAGAAATTCATTAAGAGTATCAAAGTCAATATCATCGAGACATCCTAGAAATCTACGCTTACATGACATTACACACGATTGCACACAAAATACAAATATACATATACATATAAGGTGAAGTTACGTAGAAACAATACATATATCATCATTGCTCCACATGATAGGGACTATCTTTTCTTTTGTTGTCCTTTGTAAGTACACGTACAATGTAAAAAAAAAAAAATTTCAATGTACAGCGTATACTGGATTTGCATAATTTTGACCAAGCCGTTATGGGCATTCTCATACAGGGCTGTTCTCATGATACAAGGTGGAAAACACTTAAAAGGGTAGTTTATTTGAAGTAGACATGCTGTAGAAATCGGTTATCACGAATTCTCGTAGCGCCCACACAACTCCCTATCTCTATCAACTGTATGTTTCCATGTTATCTTTTAACTATTTATTAACTCGTCATTTACTCGTCTGTTTCTCGTATTTTTTTTTATCATGTAAGTTTCTTAGTATGCACATCATACATGTACTATAATATCTATACTGTTCTAGGGTCGCATCAAGAGCGACTGTTTCTCCTTGTGTTGCAAGAATACGAAAGATGTAGTGGTCTGTAAATACCATCAAAGCTCACCTGAGCCAAAGGCTAAAGTGACCTGTTGAGATCATTCACCGTCCGGCGTCCGTCGTAGGTCGTCCGTCGTACATAAACCTTTCAGTCCCAAGCTTGGCAGGTATAAAGCATTCACAGGGTGATAGGATATAATACATTTGTTCACTCTACCATGCCTCGGAGCCCAAAGCCCCGAAAAAAAGAAGACTTCTTCCACTGCAGAAACAGATTTAATTGAGCTCTCTCCCCCCCCCCCCCTCCCTGCCCACCAAACAAAGTATTGTTTAGAGCATGCCTGTAGTCATTCCCTCCCTTGGAAAGGCGGCACCACTCACCTTCTCAACACTGCCAAATCTCTGACCACCCCCCCCCCCCATTGCGGGCTTCGCGGGAGTGTGTCGATGTGTGTGTGTGTGTGTGTTGGGGGGGGGGGGGGTAGGGTAAGTTAGTGCTACGAGTAAACTGCGTTTGCGACTGTAGTTTGAAGTTTAATCTGGGGGCCCTGTGGAAGGACCGAATTGGGAGTCCACTTACATACTGTATTTTGATCTTTTTTGAAAAGACAGGATCATTTTTTTTTTTTTTTTTTTTTTTAATGACAGGTATTATCGCCAGTGTGATAAATATGGAGACCATGCTCCCCTGGAGGCCCCAAAGCCATCCAAGTTTCCTTTGGTTCTTCTTACGTGTATTATGTAGTCTGCTAGAATGGGTGTGAAATGAACTGACGATACTCAGGTTGGCGCTATGGGTCTCTCTCATGGCATACATGTATTATTGTCGTTATCGTAATGTACATTCCTGATTGTACATGTATTTTCACGCTTTATTTTGTGTTGCATGCATAATTGATGTAAAATAATATAGCAATTTACTTGATTTTGTATGAGCTTTAAATGATTCGAAATGTGGGGAAATGCTTCAGGCGCTTGCGATTTGATTACAGACTTGTTGTACGTATGTCAAAAAGGCCTAACAATTAATTAATATAATTAATTAGTAATTAATAACTAAGTCCTCACAAATGTTGAGACGAAGAGCAAACATGTTTGTTCACCCGTAGTCAGTGTAACCCCCCAATTACAAGCTTTACAAATAAAAGTAAGAAATTGTGCTGGTCACTTTTCCCTGCATCATACCAGGTACCATGCTTATTGAATGTGTACACACATCCACGTGCACGCGCACAAACACACACACCTACACACACAACACATAGACGTACAGGCAAACACAGAGAAGGAAATCAATTGGGCAAGTTCACTCTTTATTTTAATACACCGTGTACTGTAAGATTGTATTCCGTTATCGACGTAACAATACGCCTACAGTAGGCTAGAAAACAAAATTTGATCTGTAAACCCTCACTTCTGTTCCTGTATTCTAACAGACTTATAGAAAGCAGCAAGGATGGCGTCTGTCCGTGGGTCGTCTTTTAGAAAGAAGGGTGATATTGTTGAACTGACGAAACCAAATCCAACCTGGTGGGTAGGGTCAGCGTACCCCATTTGGCCGCCAGCTCCGGGGTGTCCGTACATCATCTCACCCTCCTGTTACATTCACAGAAATTACTTGGATTAATACCACAATACATTCAAATGACCCTAAGAAATATGATGAGACGAAGAGAAAGTTAAGTTTCATCAAATTAGATATAGAATTTAGGAAGTTACGATATCAGAAACGAAACATATACATAACATACATTTTTTTTTTTATCATAGTATATATCACGTTACAGTAATCTTTCAATTTGAAATCTTTCCAACATAGAAAGTCACTGCATCACAGCGAAACTGATGTGAAGGATGTAGATCGTCCATTTCATATAAAGAGTAATTTTTGTGGAAATGTGTGTGTAGATATAAATGAAAAACTGTTGTTGGTTTGTTTGTTTGTGTTTGTGTTGTTTTTTTTTTGCAAGGCCATGGAATCACCACCTCATCTTACTTAAAAAAACATGCTTGTAATACAGTACCACTGTTTCATTAAAAAGTGAAATTTGAAATTTAAAAACTTTAATTCAGGTCAATCAAATTACTGTACTACAATCTATTATATCTCTTCCGTTTGGAATTGCACTTCATAACATCATTGCGTTCTAGATTTGTGACCAAGGAATAGCTTATTTTGATGAAATCAGTATTCCTGAAGTAATCCTTCTTTCTTTAAAAATTCCGAAGTAAAATCAAACCAAGCAGTGAAATAATCGATAGCATGTGGCAATCTTACCAGAAAGTCTTCAATTTTAGGATTGGTGCCCAAACTGAACGTGTTCTGTCATCGGAAAAAAAAAATTATCTGATTTGAGCAGTCCTTCCTATCCTGACCCGACCAAAACCTTGCAATGCTCGACGTAAATTTATGCTTGGTTGCTACAGTAAACGGTTTTACGACCATCCTGTTCCCAAACGAGACACCATCGTTTACATACAAGCACATCATATGGATTGTTTTTTGTTTTGTTTCTTTTTTTTTTTAAAGTAGGGAATCAGTAATCATTATCACCTGGAGATACTAAACTTACAATATTCAGTATGGGCACAAAGTAACGGCTTTTGATAAATACAAATTTGTAATATAGCCATTGTTACTGCGTCAAATATGAGTGCTGTTTATGTACTATGTATGAAGCGCGCTGCAATATACATACACCTGTTTTTCCTCTGGTCGCATTGGCTCTCCGTCATATAAGACAAACTGGTGGAAAGCATCCGTCAAATTGACGGTGCACTTGATGAATCCCATCTGCTGATCAGATGTCTGAAATCCATTTCTTAAATACAATTGAATTAAAATTGTCATTCGTCTGAAGTACTAATCTAATTGATATTTCATGTCACTTACCACGACATCAGAGGCAAAAAATCCGAGATTAAAAGCCATGGGAACGCCGAGACAGATGTCGAAGGTTGGCTCTTCGCTCTTCATTAGATCGTCTGCGGCTTTCTTTGAAAGGAGCGTCTTATTGGTTTCCGGGTCCGTGCCGCCCATTGCGACGATGCTAAATAGCTGCAGGAGAATAAGAGGAAATTCAAGCGTGTGATGTGCAGGTTTGCTGCACAGAAATGTCCTAAAGGATTTTATTGCAGTGACTGATTTACAAGTTAGAGTGGCGTCACACTGTCCCAAAATTGACACAAGATGGCCATACAAATATGGAATTGTCAATTTCGCACGAAGTTGGCCCCAAATGTGGTTAAAAGCCAATCAAGAGCCAAAGCAAACACGATGCCTACTGAAGGTCAAACGATGACACCCTAAGGCCACATGAAGATGAAAATCCTTATCATAAAATCAACTGTCGCAAGATCTTCGCGCTATTTTTGGGCCTGTCAAAGATTTTGCCGCCACTTACGAAGTTGCTGCTAGAGTCTCAGAAACTTGGTGGTCATACGCTGGCTTAAGATTCCCTAACGAACGAAAGGCAAGAAGTTTATAAGATCAAAGCCCAATTTGAAAATGTTCCCTATCGTGTGACGCCTGCGTCAGCTCGTACGTTTTCCTACATAATTGGTGCACCAGCTCTACATTTCTTTGATGGAGGTATAACCACGAAAAGGAACCACTGAGAGTCGTGTTTGTTGCGATTCATTATCAGCTGAAGGGAAAACTACCCTTCGTGGTCGGGATATCTCCAATAAAGAGAGTGCATTTGTACAGGACAGTGAAATGTAATAAGTTCATAACAGAATACCAAGTAATTACGGAAAGTCCATGAAAGACGTTGCTTTAACGAAGTAACAAAGTTTGGAAGAAGGGGTTTAGCAGGGGTTGATATAGAGCCTTGGAAACTCTTGGGAATTTCCTGCTCAATAAGGCCGAATAGGCAGGCGTATGAAGGACTTAATCTTAGTTCCTATGGCGACTCCTTTCACTGATGGTAGAAATCTTTAATCGAACTCGAAGGAGGGAAGTTTCAGCACTAACTCAGTAAGATGAAAGATGGTATATAGTGTCATCTGGATGATGAGATGAAAGGGACTTCTGCAGGAAGTAGGCCTACTTGACGCGCCTCGTCTAAACGTCTAAACGTCTAAACGGATATTAGTATATAGAGAAGAAACATCCATGGTGAACAGAAATCGGATGCATTGTGCTGAGAGCTCTACAGTTTCGAAGATTCGGAGGGCGTTTGAAGAGTTGTCCACGTCCTTCACGTGTGCAGGTTAAAAACGAGAGGGGAGAATATGCCGTCAAGGTGTTGACTGCTGAGCTCTGTCGAGCATCCAATGGACAAAACTATAAGTCTGCCGGGATTCCCTTCTTTGTGTATTTCAAGGAGAAGATAGAATGTTGAACCACGAGAGTCTTCTGACATAAGATTCGAGGCAGATGACGGGAGAGAGTTGCTCTTGACAAGATCCGTAACTATGTCTTCAATAATCTTTTGATAATCGCTGGTAGGACCGTTGCCTACTTAATCACATAACGCTAGATTGTTGAGTTGTCGCTGGGCCTCAGCAATACTCGAGTCATGTCGCAATACGACGACGGCTCCTCCTTTGTCAGCCGGTTTCATGATGTAGTTGGTATTCTTCCTTAGGGAATTGAGCTCTTTCTTCTTCTTTCTCAGTGATATTAGATCGAAAAGGTGAACAGGATGACTTGAGGTTGTTGACGATCAAGATTGGGGTTCTCACCTTCTCATGGAGTCCAAGTTTAGGCCTAAACGTTTCGGTTGCAGAGATTCAAATGACGGAGGTGACGGCTGTTGAGTCAAATCCGCCCAGTCACTTATTCCACTGGCACCCCGATCAGATTCACCGTTATTTCGGCATAGTGTACTTTCAGCCGTAGAGGACGTGCGAAACTCTCGAACTCGCGTCGAACCTCGAAATTTATATCCACCTCGCATTTCCGTAACAAATGTGTACAAATGTAATGTACATGTATTCCTTTTATATGTATATTATATATACGAAAAATGAAATTTTGAAGAATTCTCTGATGACATCATCAGCATCTATCTTCGTTTTCGCGTTGTGTTGTGACCAGTGTCATTTGAGTGGCGTCACACTGTCCCTTAGTTGACACAAGTTGGCAATACGAATATGGGGATTGACCCTGAACATGGCCAAGAGCCAATCCACAGACCAAGCACGTACAGAAGGTCACACGATGGCACCACATATCAATGCTACACGAAGATGTCGATCTTCATTAAGAAGTTTAGCCGAAAGACACATGAAGAAAACAATGGACACACGAAATTTTTGCTTCCACTCACGAAGTTGGTGCTGTAGCCCGAGAAACTCCATCTGAGGTCATACAATGGCTTATACGACGCCCTCATGAATAACTAAATGTCCATACGATCTAAGCTGACCTTAAGCATTAGGACCTACCATTATAATATCGTGTGTCCATCTCTGCTCAAGTCTGCTCAAGTGAAAACATTTCTTGGAAACCTTTGTGAATATTTCATATCTTTCTATCCCTATATAATTTCTGTGGGTTCGGTTGTTTGAAACTACAAACTTTGATTTTTCTTTTTCACTACGTGACCAATATAATAGTGGATGGTTAAAGTTTTTTATTCCCAAGGTTCGCAAGCCGAAAATGAAATAAGGTTCGTTATTCCAAAAGTTCGATAAGCCAGAAAAGAAATAAGGTTCGTTATTCCGAAGACATTCATTTATCCAAAACTTGAAAAAGGTGCGTTATTCTGACGGTTTGTTAATCCAAAAACGAAATAAGGTTCGAAATTCCGAAGTTTTGTTAATACGCACCTTCTTTTCATTTTCGGATTAACGAAGCTTCGGAATCCCGGTTCGGAACGAGTCGAACCGTTTTTCGATTTGAAATTAACGAACCTTTGGAATAACGCTACAAATGTGCGGATGAACTAACCCTATTTCATTTTCGGATTAACGGACGTCTTGATAAAGGGGGAATTGTGTGTCCGGAATAACGAGCCTCATTCATTGTTGGATTAATGTACCGTAGGATTAACAAACATCACCCTATAGGAGCCTGTCCTTCTTTATATGTAGATCCTACTGAAGAACTTGTAAGTACAACTATTTTGCAATCTTTTGCATTAATTCTACTGGAAAATCCCTGGCTCTACGGATTGTTTGAACTGTTACCTTTGCAACTGACCGAGCTGTTCCTATTCCACCTGCCGATGGTATCTCGATGGCACGGTTGTAAGGGTCGTTAAAGAATCCAGGCTGGTTTTCGACAAAGACAAAATAAACGAGACATGAAAACTCGTCACATTGAGGACGAGTTAGGTGATACGCTTGTGGTCATCAGATGGCGGTCATCTGTGATCGACAAGAAACGAATGTGATATAGGCACCTTGAAGTTATATTGAGCGTGCATGCGAAACTGTTTCTGTAACCACTCGGCCACGGGTCATCCACGGAAATGGTAAGACAAAAAACAACAACAATGTATAGATATAACAGGGGGAAAGTCAATGCCCACTCAACACAAAAAAGAGGGATATGGCGTGTGTGTGTGTGTCTGTGTGTGTGTATAGGTGCGTTTATATACGAACGTGATTTTTACATAGACGAATATGTAATACAAAATTGAAGAAAAAAAAAACAGTAAAATAGCTAAGTATATTGTTTCGTGATCTTGTGAGGTTGGAACCCGCAACCTCACGTCTCTGAGACGTCGCCTTTAACCACTCAGCCATACGTCTCGACAAGAAAATATGGGGAACGTTATGGACTTGAAAGACAGTTGTTTAATATATAACACATTTATCGTACGTTGTCAGTTTGCTATTGACATGACGATCTATCGCACGAATATGAGGCAGATATTAGTACCTGTATGACATTATTATAGGCATGGTTATCAAATTCCCCTAAAATTTCCTTATAATTGCCTTATTTTTACACACAGTTATGCTATCCCTTTAAACTCGTCACAGTTTAATTAGAATCATTAACATCATACATCAGTACCATATTCAGTTCCATAGCTGATCACGTTTGCTAATTAATTAAGATTATTTGTCTAGAATGTGTCATATGGCCAACCTGTATACACACGTATATACACACACAATGCTAAATGCATGTATCAAACATCTGTAACACAACTTTGAACTAACTGTAGGAATTATCGCTGCACTTATCATCCATACTTTTTATCACTATCTGAAACTCCACAAAAATGATATTCATTATTTTTCATAGGCACTGTATAGAGATGTATTCATGTTTATTATACTTCAGTGCTCCCATACTGCCATAGGCTGTAATGCCAAGTCATCACCTATGAATTATTTGTTCTGTTTTTAAATTCATGTCTATATGACTTGAATACATTAAGCCCATCAAGTGGTTTCTATGCGAGAAAGTCTGCTATACACATCAGACAAAATAGAGAGGGTTTTTCTTTTGTGCGTAATCTTATGCGAAAGGTATGAATCAATGCAATTTATATATCAGTAACCATGTAGGTCTCTTCGTGTTTATCTGATGTGACCCTTGACACATGACACAAAATCCTAGTAACCGCTTGTAGATTATGAGCCTTTCTTCGTGATCACATTTTTCAATATAATATTCCCTGTCGGTGTTGAGCTGAATGAAGTCCTACCCAATAGGATCTAGCTTTGCGCAACAATAATATCACATAAAGGATCATGAGCTCAATCTGCATTCAAAGGTGTAACTTCTATACCCGACTACATGTATTATCCTGACATCAGACTGAATGAAGAACCGTGTATTTTTCTTGTACGTTAATGTTTTGTTTGACATTTCACTTAGAGTCGGATGAAACTAAAAAAAAAAAACACTAAAAACGAACAAACAACAACAAAACGAATATCAGCAAAAAGATGAGCCAGAAACTGGAATTGAAAGATAACATCCTATAAATTCCTGCACATGGGTGTCTCCATAACTAATGTGACATGATCATTTTTTGAACGGGCAAGTTGCTATTTGTGAACATAACGCATACTGAAATAATGCAAATCGTATGACCGACAAAATGGTGTATCTACATGTACTTCATCACTCTGATCATCTCTTCATGCCGAGTTCCGAAATTACATGTCTGTATCGAATATACATATGTATTTATACAGAGAAAAAAAAAATCACTTATTCCTGTCATTGTATCCAAACCAAACCCTGTATAATACGACAACATGGCCGATAACAATCGTGAAATTCAACGTACGAGGCAAAATATAAAATTATGCAAAACACAACCCTTCTCAATAATCTACTTTAATTACGGTGGGTGGCTTGATATGTCTTGGAGAATTGTATGAGAACCACTGTCTTTTATGTTTAAGACTATATCTATTCCCCCCCCCCCCCAAAAAAAAAAAAAAAAAAATCACCATAATTCGCGTCAATTGATGAGGACTTTGGACGTAACATTCTCCGTGAACAAGGTATTACAGCTATGAAAACATGCATGGGTAATCATGCTTTCTTTATCATATACCGACCTGTTGGAGTCCCGAATTCGCCAATGCACGAGAAAAGAGATCGTGGCGCATGAAGTACCACATGGCCTGACGTGTGATACGGCTTGAAAAGCCTTGAGCTAAGAGTAGAAATATATTATTGCTCTGTACGGGAGTCCGAGCCACACGGTAGTTCTGCTCCAGTGGTAGACCGATGTGGAAATCAATGCCTTCATTATAAAAAATAGATGTTGATAAAATGAATGATTAAAATGCTAAAAATAATAATAATCAATAGTCTTTATCTTTATTTGATCATTTTCACGTAGACTCCAACCCCAAGCACCTTCTGATCTGGAGATTCTCCCGCCTGAAACCCCTAGCAAACTGGAGACTACAACTTGATGTGCGCGAAGCGCATATCATGAGCGCGAAGTTCCTTGCGGCAGGGGTCCAGGGCCCGCTTGGGCCCTGGAAGCTCCAATAATTAGGGTTCTTGATGCTCTCTCGTGCTATCTAAGGCTTATTTTTCAACATACAAAGACAAAAAGTAAGAAATGATTTCAAGCGGGAGACACAGAGCCAGGGCGGGAGAAATTAAATCTCAAACGGGAGATTTTGCAAAAATGGGCTTTCAGCGGGAGATCTCCCGTCGAAAGCGGGAGAGTTGGAGTCTCTGTACACTTGCATCCGTATCGTTATCATCCATTATACGTAACTCAAATTACAAATTTCCAAGTGACCACAATACACGTGACCGTGTAACAACCAAAACCATATGCTGATTAAAAACATAGTGATCGTTCACAAAAAAAAAAAAAAATATTTTACAGAAATACGTCGGAATAATGACTGGCTTCCACAAAACGTGTTCCCTATACATGTATCATGAGTAACTTGCTTTGAACCTATGTCGATCTTATCTTCACTGCACATGGACATTTGTCGACGTCCTGTTTTATATGCGTCTACTCGTCATGAATACAATATCGATATACAACACAACGTCTATACCGTAACTATACTGTGCCTACAACCTAATCAAAAACAGAAACAAACTAAAACACCATTTTAAAAAAAAAAGAGAGAGAAAGAAACGTCGATGGCTCAGTGTTTGTCAACGTTGCAGAGAACGCTTTTGATACGTCGGCATACGCCGAAAATAGTAGAAACATTTGCCTAGTTTTAGGAAACAGAATCGCACTTTTTGACACGCAGCAACTTCGTATTTTATTTATTTCTCTCTTTTTAACCCCATTTTGGGAGGTCTAGAGAGGAACCAAACTAGGACATGGCAAACTGCAGCTTCCAAACATGAGCGGTATCAGTTTAATAATAAAATAATCCAGATATTTACCGAAAGGCTCTCCTATCTCTTCGGCAAAGAATTTGCCCATTGTCCTGTGTTTCGGATCGACTCTGCGCAGTAACTCATTCGTGAGCGGGCCGAAGGTGACTGGATGGTACCCATGAGTCTTCCCGTCGAGTTCCAAGATGGGCTCAGTGAAAGCCATGAGCTCGCCTGCCTTTGGGACGTCCCTCAGAAGCTCAGCACTGAGTCCGGGCGGTCCTGCTAGCATCAAACCGGCCTAAGTGATTTTAAAAGTACCATAATCCGATGACATAGCTATAAGGGCATAATTACAGCATTCATTAACTTCTTGTGATGATGTCACACAGCGTTGTACTCTGTGGCACAGCAACTGCACTAAAAATTTTGTTTTCAGTGCATCATTTACAAATCATTATGTCGAATGCAAGCCGAATATGAAAACAATTACGATACATGTTTCCACATAAATGACAATCAATCTAAAAAGATCTCCGAAATTTGACTTCCTTTCAAAACATCTAATTTTCCTCAGAAATGAGAAATGCACTTTGAAAATGCATACCGTCATGAGCATGTAGATAGGCCTAGTTTGTAGATGTAGATGCCGTAGCTCTCCTTCCTCTTAGTAAAGCTTCACCGAATCCTCAAACGAAATAAAATTGTAGATACGATGCGATCACTAGAGTCTTGACTGTCAATATATATCACTACAGGTTACCCTAAAAGCTTGTCATTATAGCTAGGTACGCATCGTTCAACGCACCGTTCACACCATCAAGGTTTGTTGAACGACTGATATGACATACTTGCATTATATAACAAAATTCTGCATGGCATGTGCATATTTAATTTCTGCAGTCATTTAAAAATGTTAAGACAAAATTGTGTACAAGTCGGACAAGCGGTCCTTTGAAAATCACACGTCCTCGGGACGTTTTTATCATTATCATTATCATCATGTGAATTGCATGAGTTTCAAGTTACTCGCTTGTTGGGAATGGTATTATCTTTTGGACAAAATCCTGTCTGCGAAATTGAGCTTCTTACGACCACTGTCATGTGGTTCGTATTGTGTGATACTCGCATTTTATTTTGATTGCACACCCAACCGAAACGGGGAATACGGTCGTATCATCAAGGAGGTACTAGACGAGCCTTGTAACTCCTTAGCATATCAACAACCTTAATTTTCCCTGAGGTCACACACATATTGCGCCGACCATTCAACGACCTCTGAAATCACTGGTCGGCAGCTGGTTGCCACAGGTCGTACAACGTTTTTTTTTTGAAGCCAGCAAATGGTTTGTCAGCTTTCGGCAACCAGTCGGCGACCGGCTTTGGTCGACTAGAGGTTCTCCATGCTGCAAGCTCTTTAGGGCTGATTTTTTGTGATTTGTGGCCTTCAGCGTGAAGATTTTTGTTCGGCAACCAGCTGCCAATAGAGACAATTTTTAAAGTGGTCGCTGACGAAAATATAACGATTACAAGTACTACTAATTATTCTTGTAGAGTGTCTGCGTCCGCGTGCCGCGTCCATGTGCCAAAATATAGATCTGAATATTATGTTTGATGCAGTTCATATCAATTCATGTACCATTCCCTGACCTCACAAAGCGACCTCTATACTGTTGAAGATATGCCTAAAGGTGCGATCACACATCGCCGGTTTAGATGGCGGTTCATGACGGTTCTCAAACCGCCGTGAACCGTGTCCCAATGATGGCGGAAAGCACTTAAACGCGATGTGACTACGTTCTCAACACGTTTTGAACACGGAGCAAACACGGATTGACGCGGTAGTAACACGGATCTCCCCGGAAGGTGGAGGAGTCCATACCAAGCCCATGTAGTTGGATGCAATCAGAGCCCTTTCACTTGTCCTCAATGGCTTGCAACAAGGAGCGTTTTGCTTTGATAGTTAAACACAATTTTAAAGAAATTATGAAACGTTGTAGCCCCCTGTGTTTTACAGATTGATATAAGTAATGCAACAAGCAATTATCTTCAAGTTTCAACGTGCTTTTTCTCTCTTTTGATTTTTAAAATATCTGTATTAACTGTCATTAAATGACATACATATCAAAGCAGAATCCAACAAAGTTTCCAAAGAATCCTGTTCATTTGCAGGTTTATTTATCGAGTGATGTACAAGTACTTGCTTGTCTCAACATCTCTCTTTTTCTTTATTAAGTTTTCAAATAATTATTTCGCGTATTGCATTTAAGATCTTGTTGCTTGTTTATTCATGTTTTCACAAAATTGCTCCTTCTAACCTTTCAGAGCTCCTTGTGAAATATGAGCCTATGAGAGTTCCTAAATCGTAAGGGGAATCTATATGTGCATACCCTCGATCCATTACAACAAACTACTATGACAAACGTAGTTTATGCCGCCCCAAAACTGTGGAACAGCACCCCAAGTGATAAAACATGCAAGTTCCATCAATAAGTCCAAAATGTTTTTAAAAACTTATCTGTTAAAATAGTAACATAGTGATTGTAGATGATGATTAATGCAGCATGTTGCTGTTTCTGACATTACCTTTTCCTGTTTATCCTTTTGTTCCCCCTCTTAAGCGCATAGAGACCTTGCTAAAGGTATTATGCGCTTTATAAGAACGGCAATGATGATAATATAATAATAATATCTTTAACAATAGTCAATAAAAAGACATGTACATTACACATTATCAAAGAAGCATATACAGTATGTGTGCATAGTTTCCTCTTTACTTACATGTTCACGTAACACAATAATGGTGATTTTTTTTTTCAAGTTTCAACATTGCTTTTCCCTCTACTCTCTTAAGAGTCAACATATCTGTATCAACATAACATATTTACATAAGTCTTCTGTGTATAACTTATCAGGTTCACGTTGCTGGCCATCTTAAAAGCTGTTAAGCTTTAATACAAATTATGAACTTACCTTTTAAAGTAAATGATGGTTTTAATGTAAATAAGGTAATTCAACATACCTAACAACTTTTTGAACATTAAACTTTATTTCTTACTGTATGTGTTAAAGAAGTAAGGAAACTATAGCATTCAATATATTTACCCGATCTTGGATTATGGGTTCATCTTTGCTTTTTTTCTCCATTTTTTATTGCTCCGCCACGAAGCGTCGCCGGAGCCATTATTCTCTTTTAAGTTCATTGTTTCTTTTCGCTTGAAAATTATGGCGGTGTTAACACGGTATTATCACGGATCTTGCGGTGCAAACACGGAGATGGAGTTCTTTACACGATGAACGGCGATGTGAACACGGTCCATTTCAAACCGCCAAGACCGTCACGAAAAATTAAACATGTTTAATTTTTCTGGCGGTTCCCCGCGGTTCTCGGGGTTCATGGCGGATGAGTGACGGATGACCACGGTTTGTGTACGGTGTAAACACGGTCTTTGGCGGAGCACGGCGATTTGCTGAACCGCCATGAACCGCCATCTAAACCGGCAATGTGTGATTGCACATTAAGACGGTTTCATCAAAATCTTCCTACTTTCATACATGCAAACTTTGACCTGAAGCTATAAATTCTGGGACAACCGCTGCCTGCATTGCAGGCGACAAACCAGGGTTTAGAACACAATTCACATCCCTCCTCCTCCACTGAGGCGATCATTCATACACTACGTTTATTCCAGATTCTTAGAGATACCGCTTTTAAGGAAGGGAAGCCAGTAATTCAGTAGCCCCCTATCAAAGGTTTTTGGAAGGAAAACTACCAAAGCGGAGTGACCTACATGTCACGAAATGTCCTGCGAAAAAAAAAGGCAATCCCGGAATGCTTTGCACCAAGACATGCACTATGGGAATCAGGGTAAATATCAAGAAGCCGAACCTTTCCTCTTGCGGAATTTTTCGGGGGTTTGAAACTTACCTTATCCGGATCGAAGTTCAGGATTGTTTAGGAAAGATCTCGAAATTATACCTTATATTAAAATGTGTCGGGAAAATACTAACAGACCCCCTTTTTCACGATTATGGGGGACCCCCCCCCCCAAAAAAAAAAAAAATAAATAAATAAATAAAAAATAAATAAATAAATAAATAAATAAATAAATAAAATTGCGCCTCTAAATCATATACTCATTTCCCGAATAATTTGGAACGCGCATGTGATACAAAATAGGATGACCACTCGAGGTGGGGGGGGGGGGGGGGGGTTTACACCTCATTCACGTAGCAGAAGCAAAGGAGAAAGAATTTTATACCTTGTGTTCGATCAACTCACGGACGGTAACCCTTCCTTTGCCCTTCTGAGCGAACTCCGGCCAGTAGTGTGCCACGGGTTTGTCGTAATCGAGCAGTCCTCTATCAGCCAGCATTGCTAGGCAGATTGCAGCGACCCCTTTGTGGAAATTGATGGACAACATTTAAAGCTTATTCAAATTTATGAATTTCTTCCGTCGAGATGTTTTCATTGCAACTGATTGACAAATTGCCCTCCATCGACGTAAATAAGCACTGAATTGATCAGTGTTTTTTAGTAGTAGCCATGATAAAAAATCATGGGCGTACATACTCGAGCAGGATTCGAACCTACGACCTCCTGATCACCGGACAGGCGTCATCTCCACTAGACCACCGAGCTTTCACCCGACAGCAAGTGTTGGTTCTAATCCTTACAGCATGCAGCGGGTACTGCTTTGTTATTCAAATTTATGAATTTCTTCCGTCGAGATGTTTTCATTGCAACTGATTGACAAATTGCCCTCCATCGACGTAAATAAGCACTGAATTGATCAGTGTTTTTTAGTAGTAGCCATGATAAAAACTGCATGCAGCAGTACCCGCTGCATGCTGTAAGGATTAGAACCAACACTTGCTGTCGGGCGAAAGCTCGGTGGTCTAGTGGAGATGACGCCTGTCCGGTGATCAGGAGGTCGTAGGTTCGAATCCTGCTCGAGTATGTACGCCCATGATTTTTTATCATGGCTACTACTAAAAAACACTGATCAATTCAGTGCTTATTTACGTCGATGGAGGGCAATTTGTCAATCAGTTGCAATGAAAACATCTCGACGGAAGAAATTCATAAATTTGAATAACAAAGCAGTACCCGCTGCATGCTGTAAGGATTAGAACCAACACTTGCTGTCGGGCGAAAGCTCGGTGGTCTAGTGGAGATGACGCCTGTCCGGTGATCAGGAGGTCGTAGGTTCGAATCCTGCTCGAGTATGTACGCCCATGATTTTTTATCATGGCTACTACTAAAAAACACTGATCAATTCAGTGCTTATTTACGTCGATGGAGGGCAATTTGTCAATCAGTTGCAATGAAAACATCTCGACGGAAGAAATTCATAAATTTGAATAACAAAGCAGTACCCGCTGCATGCTGTAAGGATTAGAACCAACACTTGCTGTCGGGCGAAAGCTCGGTGGTCTAGTGGAGATGACGCCTGTCCGGTGATCAGGAGGTCGTAGGTTCGAATCCTGCTCGAGTATGTACGCCCATGATTTTTTATCATGGCTACTACTAAAAAACACTGATCAATTCAGTGCTTATTTACGTCGATGGAGGGCAATTTGTCAATCAGTTGCAATTTAAAGCTTAGTTTCATATTACAAACTTCGTTTTGAGCATTGTTATTCCTCACAAACAAAAGATATACTAGAAAAAGTAATCCCAGTAAAACGTAAAACAAGAGAAATTAGTCGCAATAGGAACCATGGTTTCGAGATATCTCTAGGTATAATGTGTCGATTTCATTGTTTAGAACAACTCGTGTCAGTTTGATTGAAGCAACATTAGAGCTCATGGTTACATGAAATCAGAATCAATTTGTTGCTACTGATGCACCGTCTCATGCAAGAAGTATGTGTATATTTTCTATCCCCCAAACAAAACAAAAAGTTAGAAGCACAGCTATTTTTTTTTTATGTAATCTGCAACAGCAAGAATGTTTTATTGGTAAGACAAATATTTGTTTTAGATCAACGATTAAAGACTCGTCATGTATACTGAAGTAATTATGGTGTTGATAATGTCATCAATTTATTATTGAGGACGCAAGGGCAATTTGATAAACCAAACGAGGTCAGCTATTTTTAATAAAAATATATAATACAAATATACGTTGGTTATTCGTTTTAGTTGCAAAAAACAAAAATAAACTAAATTCTATATTGTTACTTGATTTCTCATTAATAATAAAGTTACAGTGACTTTTAGGAAGAGGATTTGAACATTTCTGCATACGGCCTTGGGGCGGGGTAGGGCATATTTCGGAACATTTAAATCAATTTTGTTACTAAAGGTCGCAACAAGAACAGAAAAAGACGTATATCGGGAAATGGAGAAGACTTCAAAATAACGGTGATAAAAACGCGAGCAATCCCGAGTTCAGTATGGCCTAAACAATATAATTGTCTTCCTCTAGGTTTAACGTTGTACCTTTTGTCGTGGAGTAGAATACCGACATTGTATCCTCTCGCCATGGCTGTCTGATCTCTCCGTCGGCATACCCTCCCCAAACATCGACGACTTTCTCCCCTTTGTAGTAGGCGGAGAAAGCAGATCCACCGTAGCGAGAATCTCGACCAGTCTCGAAGTTTTCTCTGAGTCCATAACATATAATATAGAGCATGACATAAACCGTTGACCATTCAAGGCAAGTTAACACGAAAAAGAATGGAGGAGCACAGATGCATAGAATATTGTCATTGGATCGTAGTGGCGTGAAGCTGGGGAACCGTGAAGCTACAGGTGTTTATACGGCGGGCAGAGGTTAAAATGGTGTGTACAGTTCTGGTCGAGGTGAGGATTAGCTTTTAACATTTTGCGAGATATTCAGAAACCACTCTATGAGATGTCAAAGAGCATGCAATTCTAAGGGGTATCAAAAGTTTATTTGATGAAAACTGGTTTTGAAATGGCTGAGATATCCAAAAACAAGGTGAAATAAAGAGATCCTAATAAAAGCGGGGCCTGTCGCCTTTTATCATATCATCACTTTTTTTGGATATCTCGGCCATTTGAAAACCAATTTTCATCATATAAACGTTGAATCCTTCTTAAAGTTGTATGCTCTTTCATATCATATGAGGTTTCTCATTATCTCACTTAGGAATGTTCAAAACATGAATACCCGCCTCAACCAGTACTGTAGGCCCCCTATAGTCCCTTTTAATAACATCCTGCTATTAACCCCGGCGCGGTGTAGTTTGCAGGCACAAACCCTTGTTGGTCGTATTAGGAGTCTGCATGTGCCAAGACTAATACACGCACCACTACACTGCAGCCTCTCCTTGTTGGGAGAAGCTACAACACAGGGCCGAAGTGGTGCATATAGTAGTCTTGGCGCAGACTTCTTTACGACCTACAAGGGTTTGTGCCTGCAAACTAGGCGCGGTGCGCTACGGGTTGGGTCGCTGGTACGGTTACCTGACTGTAGCTGTGCATGTACGTGTATTTAACCAGCATGCATAGAGCTACTAACTCCAATAGCGTTACTGCCGAGTCAGAGCATGGGGCTACTTAGTAGCTCCATGGTCAGAGACAGCAGCTCTGTTAAATTTAATTCGAGCAAGAAAAAGACACAAAAATTCGTCTGACGTTGTATATAGAATACACCGGTCAGCTTTCATTGAGACAAGTAACTTAGGTACTTGTATATATAATCCCAATATGAACATGGCTGGTACCAACAGTGTATACACAACCGAACCTGTAATACATTGTTACAAACATGGACCATTTGAATGATCTGCACGTACGTGCACGTGTTGAGCTATTCAGTGGCATATAGGATAAGAAAAAGACGAACAACTGAACAACACGGCTACCTACCTGAACACTTCCAGCACATTTTCGAAACCGGGGGCGACGTACCCATGAGCAATTACTTGAGGTTGAGTCTCGAAGTATCTGGGTAGAAAGACCACCAAAATGGCAGTAACTGCAACAAGTGCAGCGCTATTGATGAACGTCATGTTGGATCATGTCCGACTGCATACTTGGCATAGTGAATACCATGGAGCTATGGGTCTCACTATGTATGGTTGAGGGGTCTAGATATCGCGCACGAAAATTTGAAATGCTCTTATAATAGAAGTTATTCCATAATCGTACCTGAATTTCTCAATGAATATCACGAAAATGCAGAAAAATCACCTCCCAGAATCTCCTGATGATACGATGACGGACTAGTGCGCTGTCGCCGTTTGTATGTCGGACTTAATTTTATGCGTTCAATTTCTCGGGGTATGTAAAGGTCGCGCAGCTGCCCTATGTAGTTTCATGCGTGAAAGTGTCTGCCCCTCTCTGCGGCTGTAACGTGCTTCGGCTTTCGTAGAATAGTATAAACGATCGATCGAACAAATTACGAATTCTATCGGCTACGATCATACGAGCGAGATTTATAAGCGAGACGACACGTCTAGGCTACAACATCCTTAAAAAAAAAGATTTTAAGCTAAGGTAGGTAAATTATAAGGTAAAAAATTGGAAATTTAGTGAAAATTTTGTTCCAAAAAATTGGAAATTCAGTGAAAAATTTGTTTGAAATCAAAATTTCTTACCTGCTTCCTTCTAATGTTTAGCGGTTGTCAGGTATGTTTATTCCATGGGCGTATCGGCAAATTTTGCGCTTAGTCCTACGCGTAATATTGCTTGCTATACGCAGTTACGCTATGCGCGATCATTTAGGTCCCTGCGCGAGACCTAGTGCCCTTACTATACGTACCAAGAAGACCGACCCCTGTACGGTCGCCCATAGTAAAGGTCACCATTAGGTTACTTTATTTCTCTTTCGCACAATATAAACATATCATGTTACCTAACTCCTAAGATCAAAAGTTTATAATGTCAGTAGGCCTATCATAGCGTAGATAGTCTGGCATGGTTAGTCACTATAAGAAAACAAACGTTAACCAAAGACGAGAGTATGTAATGGCTGCCTAAATTTTAATGTGTATGTATAGGCTATACATACCTTGTATTATCCCACAATAAGTAACATACATTGTAGGCCTACACGTGCATGCATAATTAAATGACGCAGCGACGACTAACATAGCAGAACAATTCAGTGAATTTTGTGGGAAAATTGGACATTCCCTTCAAAAGTTATGTTGTCAAGTGATCAGTGCCGTCATCAGTAGGCCTATAATGCCCCAGTCACATATAAACAGGGATGCTCAAGGATCTACACGGTGATCCGGGGACGTCCGGGGACATCCGGGGAGATCCGGGATTTTGGTATGACTGTACACACGGTATCAACACGGCAGCTACACGGATAAGGCCGGAAGAGCGCGGCGTCTACACGGACAAACACGGCATCTACACGGATCAACACGCGGCAGCTACACGGCAGCCATACGGACCACCCCGGATTGCTCTGCCAACACGGCAATCCCCGGATGACGCCGGATGTTTTTGACCTCCAAAAGTTGCCGTGTTGGCCTCCCGGCGTCAACACGGATCTCTCTCCGGATCAGATCCGGGGTGGTCCGGGGTGATCCGGGATGTCTATGTGACTGGGGCATTATGGATGAGAAAACTTATCAGTTAAATAAATATGACATCACCGCAGGACAACGATATTAATACAATGTGAAGAGAATTCCACAAAATTCCAATTTGTTTTCATAAAAGGTATGGCCTATATTCCCTCGACTTGGAATATCATTCCCCCTGCATGCTTAATTCTAAAGAGGCAATTCGGAGTCAAGTGTTCTTCCATTATGCCAGAAGAGTCAAAATGATAATGATCGAATTCTCAGCTTATAGCGTAGTGATGATGGTACACCTCTGTACCGATCAATTAACTTTTAAAAAAAATTGTTGTGAACAGAATGTTCGTTTTCTCAGACGTATCACTCAGTCCCCGTTCTTTGAATACTATACATTCTAATTCAGTCACCCATATCTATATAATTGGATTTCACTCTCCTTTATACCCTATCGCGTGACTTGTTTACGAAAATCTAAAGTTTACTTGTTATTAGTATAAAGACCGGCCCTCTCTTCACGCAAGGAGAGGTTTTTACAGCGCCGGCTTCATAGATCGAGCTATAAAGGTTGTAAAAGAATGTCAGAATTTGTAAATCCCATCATAGGTCCTTTACGTAGTTGTGTGAAAGAACCAAGCGTGAATGAATATAAAAAGCTTGCCATAGCAATTATATAGCGCATGTACAAAAAACTCCGTATGGGTCTCGGTTGCTTTGCGCATATCACCTGAGCTTTAATGTTTTAATTCTAGACCTGACCTAATATGTGCATCTTCGTAAAAGATAAACAGAAAAAAAACGCGAAAAGATGGCTTTGATGATGTTTGCTTTGATATGAGCTCTTTAGTTTTTTTTTTTTTTTTTGCTTTTTTTTTGCCACAAATTGAGAAAATATTCCTTTTTTTTGCGGGATATCTCAGACTGATCTAAGGTACTCAAGTTATGTTTGTTTGTTGTTTTTTTTTTTGGGGGGGGGGTGGGTGGGGGCGGAGGAGTAGAAAAATAGGAGAAAAACATAAAATGATGTAAAAACAACATTGGAAATACAACAAAATGGTCGATACCACCAACAAATCAATGTTTGTAACTTCCATGATAATTCAGTTAACCTATATTGTGAATACTGAAATTGATAAACCCTCAAATCCTCAACAAGGCAAGTGCCAAATTGTCAAATTTGGCACTTGTCAAAGTGCCAAATTGTGTCTCGCCCATTTGCGTAGAAGAAATTAATGTTTTTCTCCCGGAAGTTCATTAACCCGCCAATGACCTTTGACCCTGTCGTGACCTTCAACTCCCCATTTACCATCCAAGTTTGGTCAAAAAACGGACATAGGGATCAAAAGTTATGAGCCATAATCGAAACACGCCGTAAAAATTTAATATTGGGCCCTAAAGTTCGTTGACCCCTGTCTGTAACTTTTGACCTTGTGATGACCTTCAACTCCCCAAGGGACATCTACCATCCAAGTTTGGTCACAAACGGACATATACACCAAAAGTTATGAGCCATAATCGAAACTTGCCGTAAAAACTCAACATTAGGCCCTGAAGTTCATTGAACTCTGCCTGTGACCTTTGACCTTGAGGTGACCTTCATGTTTGGTAAAATGTGTAACTTTGTATAACCACTCTTCCCTCCATGTTCGATTGAAATTGAAGTTCTCAGTAGAGAGTTATTCAAGTTTTTGTAGTGTTACGGACAGACGACGGACGGACAGACACCACAGGCGATCCCCTAGTCTCCCCACACCTCAGTCCGGTGGGCTCGACAAAAATCAGTAGAGTGGGTCCTTAAATTGGCCTGAAGTACAAACTCATGATATTGTATTTTCCCTTATAAGGGTGTGTTTAATAAGAGACGGTAAAAATGTTAAGAAAATATTACAAATTTTTACAATCAATTCTTTCCTCTCATCCCATTATCATATATTTTATTCATATATATATATTATATATATACAGAATATATTATATATATATATATCTTATATATATATATATATATGTATATATGCTTTGTTTGTCTCCTTAATTTCAATAAGTTATTTCATTATTCAATTATATATTATATATATATATATATTATTATATATAATTGTTTTGACGAGTATGTTAACGCAATCACTTGGATCACATATTCGTAATATCTAATTAGACACTTGACATAATGACAAAGCGTGCCTCATCGGTAAATGCCAATAATTAATTTGGTAATGTATCATCTTAATAATGATGCTTGAAAATAATACCAGGCATACACAATGACGGAATGTTTAACTTGTAATCGAGTATGGGTGATGAAATGAAAATAAGACTTTCCAAAAACAAAATCAAAACAAATGTGTGGATTTCATCTGAAGCCTTACATCATACACACTTAAAACATGCTGACATAATAGCACACACGCACACACAAACACTCCACTACACATTAAAAAATTGTAAAGACACAAATAATTCCCTCACATCAATGTGCTCCCATGAATGAAATTTAGACTCCAAGGTGGTTCATTCAATTCATTTATTTTATTTCCAACAAATGGAAATACTGCAAAACATTCAAATATTTACACGTAGGTACATATGAGATATCAGTATTAATCAGTACGCATATAACTGCAAAACAATCAACAATAACATTGTTTCAAACAAAATCAGTATCAAACATGAATGTGATTGCACATTACTAAGCATACAATAGATAGAACGTTATTTGTCTTTTGCCATTCTTTCAATGAAATCATTGTCTGCCTAAAATACCGTTAAATACACAAGAATCATCACTATTTATGTTCCCATTGCCAAACAGGCTTGTACTTACATGTATATGGGCAAACATAAAACTGTGGTCCTAAAAACAAGAAACAACTTGAACAATGCCCCAAGTTTATCAACACCGAAATTTTGGTCAGGTTCTATAAAAGTGGCCGCTATAGACAGGTTGGTGGCCATTTTGAATGTCAATAATTGCATTTCATAATAGTAGAAAATACCGCATGTTATTCTTTTACAAAACGACAACCAGCAAATAAGTTTGCATGTGCAGCTATCATGGGGATTTTTGTTGTACAATTCACTTCATTTTATTTTTTTTCTTTGCCTGCTTCTGTTCATATGATTTTAAAAACAACATTTCGGGCCTGAGGAATTGCTCTGGTTCGTACTGGTTTGCATGAATGGGGTTTACAAGTGCCGAGTTCGATGAAGATGGATAATGTGTGAAGCTTACATAAACAACAAGCAATACCCAGAGAAATACCATATTGTCCTTATTCAAAGGGACTTAACACTAATTAGTCGGCATTTTAGTAATATTTTATTAAGATTTTAGTAAGATTTTATTAGGAGTTGTCTCTGCCTTTGTAGCATCTATTCAGGGCAGCATTACTGAAGCCTAGATCTAGTCTAGTCAAGTCAGCAGTAAGACTGCTTTTCGTAGCAAAGAGCTGCTTCAATTTTTGTCAGTCGTGTCTGTGTGATTGTGACTGAGCTAGGACTCGGCAGAATTCACACAATGAACGTGAAGACATTGTATTCATGGCCGATTTAACGGGTCAACTAAATTTTTGTGGCCGCTATACGCAGGTAGATATTCACCACAGGATACAAAATGAGTGGCCGCGTTAAGCAGGTAATGGGTCCATAATACAGCAATTTCGTGTGGGGGATTTTTCAGTGGCCACTATAAGCAGGTGGACTGATTAGCTATTCTCGGAGCTGCCAACTCTGAGCTCAATTCCAAGAAATGAGAAATGATTAGGCATGAACTCATTGCGGTGTTCAAGCCGCTTTTTTCCGCAGATCTACTCGGTTCAGCTCTTCATTGCTTCTCTTCAAAGATAATTAACCTCAACACTATAAGGAGCTGGTCTATTTGTTGGATTCAGGAACCCCCAAGGGGAAGGGCAAGAAGTTAAGTAACTATCCCCATGTAAGGATCCTGTCATAATCCACAAAAGGTACACCCCCTATCTATATCGAGTCATATACAAGAAAATGGTGTTTACCTTGAACCATGATAGGCTCAAGGGGTGTACAGATCTCAATAAGATCCCTGGTGCCTGCATCTGTATCACAAAGGCAGACAGCATGTCCATTGACAAGTATTTTTGCCCCTTCTGTAAAGCAGAATAGTGTTATTACATGAATGAGGGCAAATAACTATCATATACCTTTCATCTCGCAGGCCATATGGACAACCTCCTTGAAGTAATGGAAGACCTCCGCATATTTGACTCAGAAGACCCAACTACCACTGTGGAGGAGACGCAAGAGACAGCCAAAACGGAAATGGAAGAATCCGTGGAAGGACAACCTCTTCCACCTCCACCTCCAGCCCCGTCGGTACATTCTCGAGGGCTAGGAGGCAAACTCATAGGAGAGCTAGAAGAATCAGGCAAGGTCCAGCGGGACCCCAAGACCAGGCCCCCCAGCCTTCCCAAGCTGTGGCTTGGGTATGGGCAGGGAGGTGCCCAAGGGCTAGAAGCCCTCATTAGAGTGACCACAGCTCCAGCTGTAGGTCGGGGCAGGGGCCTGCTAAGGCTTGTCCCAGCACCCGAGCCTCTGCCAGGGTACTATTCTCATTTTCAAACTGTGCCCAAGGGCTAGAAGCCCTCATTAGAGTGCCCCGACCTACCGCTGGAGCAGGGGGCCTGCTAAGGCTTGTCCCAGCACCCGAGCCTCTGCCGTGGTACAATTCCCATTTTCAAACTGTTTGGTTGCATGATAGCATGTGGAATCAACCCAACTCCGGCAGGGGCCCTGACCATCCGGTACATTTAGTTGGGGGAGTTCTCAACTACTGTGATCCAGATACATATCTGGACCCTGACTTTGTGGACTGGGTGGTTGCGACACAGGACGGGGGCAATGCCTGGAAACTTGCCCTGGGCATTCATCCAAAGTGAGCCTCCACCTACATAGACCAGCACTGGAAGGCTCTACTCCACCACCTCAGCCATCCCTGGGTGATCAGGCTAAGCGAAATCGGCTTAGACTTCACTGTGCCCCTCTGGCAGGGGCCCCCGACCATCCGGTACATAGAGTTGGGGGAGTTCTCAACTACTGTGATCCAGATACATATCTGGACCCTGACTTTGTGGACTGGGTGGTTGCGACACAGGACGGGGGCAACGCCTGGAAACTTGCCCTGGGCATTCACCCAAAGCGAGCCTCCAGCTACTTAGACCAGCACTGGCAGGCTCTACTCCACCACCTCAGCCATCTCTGGGTGATCAGGGTAGGCAAAATCGGTTTGGACTTCACTGTGCCCCCCGGGCAGTGGTCAGAAGAGGAGAATCTGTTCAGGGCTCTCCTGGTGGCCCTGGGGACCTACATGTATAAGTCCATCTCCATTCTTTCAGCGGAGATGGTCTCCAGGTCAAGGCGTAGCTGGACAGCCCAATTCCCCCTCTGTTATTTTGGGGTGTCGGCGCTAGTCTGGTCCCTGCCGCATCTCCAGAGAGCGGCGGTGAGGGAGATCCCGCTAGACCACCTCTTCTTGGAGACAGATGCGCCCCACCTCGCCCCTCACTCAGGCATGCATTAAAACATGCGACGCTTCCTGGGTGATGTGGGCAGGCTGATGGCCGACATCCGGGGTCTCCCTCTGGCCTGGCTGATAGCAGTATCAACTGCAAATGCCCAATGGCTATATGGGTACTACTAAATCAAATGTTTTGTGATTCATAAGGGAAAACCACCCTTGGATATAGAGCATTGTATATAGAAGGATAGGGTTAACAAAAGGAAAGTCACTCTCAAGAAAATTATTATTAGTCAGGTTTTTGTAGTTTACAATAATACTTTTCTGGAGGGGGCATATTTCTGGGGGTACCTGCCATGGTCAGTTGGGGGTTTAGGCTAACAGACATTTCATAATATATCTCCCAAGGGTTTCTGGGTTGTGGGCTTCACTTGGGCTCAGCCGGAAGCCCTTTCATGTATTTGAGTGGACTAGCTCTGTTTCATACTGAGAAGTCTGCTCAACGAACTGAGCCGGACTGTCCAGATACTTGTAATACATTTTCTAAGTGGAAGGCCACTTCACGGTCGGCCCTGTGGACGACCCCCTAGATGACTATTAAAGGGCAGATATGGAGAATGTTGGCCTTTATTGTCTATATCGAATTACAAATTTGGTCAAAAGGTACCACTAGTGAAACTCACCAGCGACAGAATTTTGGGGCTTTGCCTGGGATGTTTACAAGATATTGGGTTCGGGTGAATTCAGTTTAGAATTATATAACCCAGGCAACATGCAATAAGGAATTATGTTGCACATTTATTGAACGTCAGACTTTCCAAGAGCTCTTTCAACTGACCTACATGTAATCGCACAATGCCTCGAAATTTTAGATCATGTACGCGCTCGCATCATACAGCTCCGTATCGATGGGCTATCGGTCTGGGACATTCAGAAGATGTTAGCAGAAGGTGGCGCCACATACAGGACCAACAAGTCAGCTCAAGTCTTTACAAGCTGCATTGCAGAGGTCAGATGACTTATGAAAATTCACCAACACATCTCTGTCCTTACAACCTTACAACCCCGTATATGTCGCTTCCCTCCTCAGTTCTCCTCTTTCTAGGTTCTAATTCTGCCAAAACATGATAGGATAATGACTACGTACACATGGTGTTACTGCAAACCTTTTTTTCTCCCTCATATACTTCACCATGCAAACTTTCAAGCAACACATCTATGTCACTTCATTTCTCCAGTGTGAAAACTGATACGCGCCTTTATATCTAGCAGTGAATCTCCAATAAAGTCAGTCTATAACTGTGTCATTTGGCCTGCAGTTCTTCATTGTGAAAACTGGGAATACAGTCTTTATATTTGGCAGTAAATCTCCAATGAATTTAATTTTCATGCAATCTCTCTTTTCATTTTCATATTGCTTTTTCAATCACAAGACAAATTTTTCACATCTTGTTCATGTGATCAGTTATAGGGTTTGACTTTCTCAGTCTTCATAATAAACTCTGAAAATAATGAGTGTATCTGTGTCATTCACAGTTCACTTCTCTATTAAGTGTGACAACTGATATTAGCCTTTATATTTGACATTGAATTTATGATAAATTCAAATTTTTACGCAATTTAACCCGTTTTCATTTTTTTAATTGCTTTTTTGACGGCAATGCCTGAAAGGATCTCAACGTTCACTTGAGAGGTGTGGGAGACCAGATTGGGGTTCAAGCCTACAGCCAGTACCTCCTACATATTTGCTCTGGGGACCAGAGGATCTACTTCCACACCTTGAGTGGATTATTGTTTTAATTATTATCATTATTATTATCATCATTATCATTGCTATTATTATTATTATTTTGTCATGAAGTTGTAAACGTTAATCATTTTTACATTCAGTTGTGCATGCACTGGTTTCTTTTCACTCAAATTGCCACAAATTGACTTCAATTTTTCCTTCTTCTTTACAGGCCAAAAAGAGAGCAAGATCAGAATCATGACTTTTTGCAATGATTCCAAAGTGTTTTTGATTCAAAACTAGTTCTATATATTACTGTTTCAAGACTGTTTGCGACCTCAAGGAATACATGTGCAATCCACAGAACCCTGTACTTCGAAGTGAAGTCGAAAAGGAAACCTGGATCAAAGGAGAGTCTAGTTTTGTTGTGCTTGATGTCTTGAATGTCTTGATTGGAGGTACAGCAGATGCACACATATTGACTCATATGGAAAACATGGATTGCTACGTAACCCAAAGTATTTGGTGCTGAGGCTGGTAGGAAAGGTCTACACCAACAAGGAGTTAGCACGAAGCAAATACGTGCTGCGGGAAGTGGACAGAAGAGAATGGTGAAGGAGAGGCTATGTACGAAGATCTCTTTCTGGGCAATTCTTGCTCAGACAGAAGTTGTGTATCCTGGTAGTACTTCGTACGTGAGGTTTCGGAAGCTGCTCAGACCAACCATCAACTCCACGTGTCGACGAGCACTGCTTGCATCAAGGCAATAATGATCTGTTCCTCTGTGGAAACTATGTTGACATTTGTGGTGCTGGTAACAGCTGGTAACTGTCGTACAATGTACTGTCGTACAACTGCTCAGCCTTATATTTTAAAACGGTTTGAAGTGGGGCTAGAACTTGTAAGAAGAATTGCACTTGAGACAAATTTATGTCAGATCTCAGTCTACACTGTACTACCATATCCTCAATTGGCAAATAAGCACCATCGTGTGACAGGTGTTTTAGTTTTAAGTTTATGTGATAAACTGATATGATGTGCATTAATGTTTATGATTACTCTAATTACTTTTGCTCTTGCTCTCACCCTCCAGACGTTCTGTTTTATTTCTCTCCCCCTTCCTATCTGAGTAGGCATCTACTGTAGAAGTTGAGATAGAATTCTCTTCCTACACAACTAGAGCAGCCACTTGGTTGTCATGGTGATTAAAGCAAATTTAAGTTTGATTCCACGCACTAACGTCTGATCTAAGGCACTTGTGTTTGACTTAAAAGACTTATGCTTGACTAATACTTTGATTTTGATCCATATATACACTTATGTTTAATTCATGGCACCCCTGTTTGATTTTTCAGACTTATGTTTGATACTTTGATACTTTGATACTATGATTCAGTTCTATGCAATAGGTCACTGGAGTATGTGCAAAATCTTTTGTGGTGAACTCATCATGCTTGATTTAAATGAACTTGAATTAAAAAAAACACAGAAAATAACTATAATATAACTTTGCATCACCTAAGAAAAGGAAGATATACCCCAAAAACATGTGAAGATTGTCAATCTTTCAATCTTTTCATTGTATCCAGGCAATTCAAATTCTTTCAGTTCTTGTCATTACAGTGAACTGCCTGTAGATCACCAGAAAGCGGACAATAATTTTCAGTGTAATTTCTATAACTGCCAACAATTTGAAACACATTTTCTAATGCTAATATATCAACTACTACAGAGCATAAAGTAAGATTGAAGGACTCCCTTCTTCCACAGTGACCTGGTGTATTGCGCAGTTCCAGCCAGGATTGATGAAGTTTGTAGGCATTCGTCACCGACAATACTGGCAGCGTTCATCGACTCTTGTCCAGTGTTGACCAGTAGATCATCCCTTGATTTCTGTGGATCACTTGACTCAGATTATCCCTCAGGAGTGAATGCTGGTCCAGTGTTGACCAGTAGATCAGTAGATCATCCCTTGATTTCTGTGGATCACTTGACTCAGATTATCCCTCAGGAGTGAATGCTGGTGCACAGACTGAAAGAAAAGCATACAGAAGGAAACTCCAGAAGGGCTGAAACGATTGGAATTGGCACATTCATACTCTGTTCAAATGTCACTACATGTACATCCCTTGACATGTGCGCCAGTGTGATACAAGTTTCTTCAACTAACTTACTACTTTCAATTCCTATTTCTCCCCTGGTCTTATTTTTCATAACCCCCCCCCCCCCAAAAAAAAAAAAAAAAGAAAAAAGAAAAAAAAAGTAATGATAAAGATAATGTATCATTACTTGGGTACTGATCAATACTTGATAAAGTGTTACTATAACAACAAAACTTCAGAGCATTAAAAAGATTATCATAAATCTCAACAAAATCTACAAATTTGGTTGCAATGAAATGCAGATCTACCCCCCCCCCCCCATATCAATTCTCCTGTATATAACATTTCATTGAAAACAGAGCATTTAAAGCATATCTGGAATCATAAGTACAATACACTGAGAGGTGACTCTCACCAAAAATCAAAGACAGCAGAAGTATTCCCATGGTTTGCATAGCAAATTGGACAGAAATCCAACAAGAACATGGCAATTGGAGCACATACAATAAGTGATATGGCAGCCTACAGCACTCAGATCAAGGGGGGGGGGGGGGGCAGCACCACCACAGCGTATACATAGGCAGAATGACTATCATACATCTCAGGGCCAATGAACATTTTCCAGGATAGGGGGGGGGGGGGGGGGGGGCTGGACGAGGGGGTTAAGGTCAAAAGTACTTTAAGGTCAAAAGTACTGCTTTAAATAGACAGGAATTATCTGAAGACAAAATCTTTGGAATTTTATGGGTGTTGTGATTTTATTTCCCCCTTTCTTTTTTCTTTTTTTCTTTTTTATTGGGGGGGGGGTCCAATTTTTTCCCTATTTTTCTTCAACAAGCTAAAAGCATGGTTCTGCAGCCCCTGCACCCCACTAGCAAGTTCTACTAGTCAATGAGTGACATCCATGTCATGGCACTCATAAGCATTTTCACAACGTTCATCTTGTCAGGATGCCCTTTGACCCTGCACAAAACTCCCACTGGTGTCTTGTTCTACCTACAATCACTAAACCAATCACAGATTATAATTGTAATGTCACGTCTCGCAGTCTCCTGTCCATAAAGATTGTTTGAACGTTGGTTTACATCACAAATTTGATCATGTAAATTCAAATCCTGATAAACTTATAAAAGAGGCAAATACGAACTTTTCAGCTTGAGAATGATTAACAACTATTTGCAAATTGATGTTTCAAGTGTCAACATTCAAATTACAGATCCCATGATGTATAACTAGTAGTGTTATGTAAAGCATTCATTAACATCAAGTATAAAGTTTTGAAAAGCTAGTAACTGTCAATTACCATGAAATTGCTTTAGTAATTTTCTGAATTTTCATGTTTGGTGATAAAAGATACTGTTCTGATATCTGATATAATAATGACCAAGGATACATCAGTATCACATAGCTCCACTCCCTGAAATTTCTGGCATCTACAGGTACATGTAGGATGTGAAAAAGAGAACCAAAAGGATTGCAACATTCATGTCAATTCCCTTTGCCCCAAAAAAAGTCTGATATCTCATCTGCTTACTTGTTGCCATAAGTTTCTTTCTTTCTTTCTTCTTTTTTTTTTTTTCTTTTTTTTTTTTGATTTTTCTATCTGTTTGGTGATTATGATACCAAAGGTCCACACCTGCTATGCACTGGAGATGCACACTGGTCCACTGGCAAGATTCCAGGCAAAATGTTTGAACTCGTCTGTCACAGAACAGGGTGTGAGTCTCACTCTGTGTCCCTGGAGCCCAAGTCTGCTATTAGTTTAAGGATGTCCTTCCTCTTCCTGGTCACAGCGGCCTGAGTGACTGCCTCCTGCAGCGAAACTTGGCAGCCCTGGAGGTTTTGTCTGCACAGGTGTTCTGCGGTGCAGATCACAAATAGTCCACAGTCATAGCCTGAATAGAACCACATAACAAACAAGAGCAGGTAACATAAAATTATTCAGTTGCTGTGTATCGAGACACATACAAGTGGGCTGATTTTTAGACATACATATATATTTGTAACCTCGCATGACTAATCTTACAAGTCACTACACATTTTTTTTTTCCAACACTGGGTCAGATTTTGAAACAAACAGTCTTAATGAAAGCTAGCTTACTGATATGTGGAAATGTGGATACAAATTCAAAAATTGACAAACAGCAAAACCTCTAGAGGTGTAACTTGTGAGGAAAAGAGGTCTCAAGGGTCTACTGACATATACTGACTCACTCCGTCTTGTGTGTGTGCGTGTGTGTGTAATGGGACTTCAAACTTAACATTATTTTGTGCCTATCATTGCCATTACACATTACAAACACCACATTTGTCATAAAAAGATACAGGAAAAATCTATCTTCAATGACTGCATGTACGTAACATAACACGTATAAAGCTTGAGCTTGTTAGTAATATCTAAGAGTACTAATTAAGCTTTAGTGTGATGTGACAGCCTACAACTGCCTATCAACATATGTATCAAAATTCATAAAGCATGCACACCACTCAATTTTGAACCTCTCTTCATTCAGTCCACAAATTCATCAGGCCAAAAATGTATTCCCTAGTCAGTCATCCACACCTAAGTGATACTGACTGTATTGTGTATGCAGCACAATTTACAAGAATGCACACAAGTGATGCACCATAATATACATTTTTTGAAAAGACACATAAACTGTATCAGCACACATAGCATAAATACTTTGACTCGATTTTACTATTGGAAGTAGATACCCTTTTCTTACTTCTCTCTCTCGCGACCTGAGAACTTCTGCCCCGACTGCATTTTTTTTTTTTTTTTTTGTCGTTGTGGGCTTTGTAAAGACAGGAACACAGTGAGATTACACAAAGCTGTTCTGCCTTGGGACTTGACACACTTAACAAGGCACACATTTGTCATGCATAAAAATAGGCTCTATGCTTTGAACCCATTGAGGACAGACTGATTTTGCTACAACAGGCATTTCCCATAGACACCTGCCCAAGTATACTCGCGACTCGTCCTCAACGGGTTAAAAGGTTATTGGTTTCTTGCATAGAGAGTACAACTTTACATTTTTTTTTTCTGTGTACTTTACATTAAGTATTACAGATTATGCGCTCGATCTGTACTAGTGTTCTAGGAACACCAAGTGAAAAAGGACGTAGCCTGGGATTTGCCCCTGCATCACATACTGCTTACCGGACAGCATCACAACTACTGACCTAAGCCAGTTTATGGCAGTGACATAATAATGTTGGAACAAATACCCAATGCCCCACCTCTTTTTCATTCTTTCTTGGTCTTATGGCATTATCGCGAAATAGATCCCCACTCCATTCAACGCCATTCATTTCGTCATAGCCGGAGACTTCTTTCAACCTCCATAGACTTTGCACATAGTGGAGACGTGCATGCAGAACGAGAGGAGACCGATATCACGATTTGGCCCTTAATTCACAAAAATTAGCCTCTAGAAAGAGGCACATAATACATGAATAAAGGGAATTGGTTTCTCACAGAGAGAGAGAGTACAATTATTGAGGTTTTTCTGTTGCTGTGTTTTTTGGGTTTTTTTTACTGTTACTCTCCGTAAATAAAGGCAAAGGCTCTATATTTTCTGATATCTTCACAATGCTTTGTTATTAGTAATAAAGTAGATTCCTACACGCTACAAACCATTTTGCTGCTGTGGTGACTGCTCATGAATGAAGCTTGCTTTCTTTCCAGGCGGTCCAATGTGTGGCTGCAATTTCCTGGCTACATCCCTTGCAACACGTTCATTGTATGACCCACAGGAGTCGTAATGTCTGAATGAATAATCACTTCTCCAAAAGACGAGTAAACTCCTGCAGATTCAAGAGTAGTATGACATGACATGGAAATGGACACACCTTATACATTGTAGCATAATAAATACAATGTAGACCCATTTGGTTTTAAAACACTGCAACTTATGCTGGCCATAACTGGGGGGCTTCCACATGAGAAAAGATGATTCAATGGGTTATGTAACGTGTCAGGTGTATTGCTATGTCACTGCATAAATCAACTATTGATAGGCACACAGACACTTCCCCAGTTACAGCTGAAACAGACATTAACATAAATAGCAGCACCAAAACCCAACAGGTCTGCAAATGAATACTTACATGTTTGAAGCAGACTATATAATTTATGGTGGCCTCAACCCCTAATATCAAAGGCACAAATATTAAATGCAACTATGGAATTTCTTCTGTGCATTCATAGAAAACTGACACCTGTTTGAATAATTCAATCCAGGTGGAACTCCAGGAATTGAACCTCCTTGCTATTACTATAAATTACATAATGTACAATGTATGAATGCATGAACAATGGTGAACTATGATGTGTCCATGTACCTAGTCACTGGCAGATCCAGGAATTCTGTAAAGAAGGGGCGTCTTTACAAAATTAAAGGGGGGGGCGCACACATCCCTCCCCATTTTTCTTTTTATTTCTTGGTTCAAAAAAAAATATATGTAAAGGGGGGGGGGGGGGGCACCCAGTGCACTCCCCCTGGATCCGCCACTGCTAGTGTAAAAACACTGGTTTTTAATTTTCTCCGCTAAGCAGGCAGCTGAAGATGCCAATGCCTGCCACATGCTTCACAGCAACCATTAAAATTTGAATTCTGAACTACACAATGTAAATGTACACCTAATCTTATCTTTTTAATGATATGCTCAAAACAGTATGTTTAGCTAATTTCACTTACGTAAAAAAGAAAAAAGAGCAAAATGTAATGAACGGGTACCAAAAATACAGACGAGATAACTTTGATGTTCCTACCAATGGGAGCCTCCCATGCTGACCGATGAATCATTGTCATTGATGGCAAGAAAAATGAGTTGCTTGTTGGGTAGGTCAAGTGCTTCAAGGAACATTCCAACTTCAGCATCTGCACACACAATAAAAAATCAACATGAAGTATTTCCACCACTGGTAACATACAGTGTATGTTGTAAATTTAGGATGGTTTTGACAACAATATATCAGTTTCATTATACGAGGTAAAATAAACAGTTGAGGTGCTAGAAATGAAATGCAATAGACCAGTTCTGTAATGTATTCAGAGTTTATGCATGCTTTGTTCACAAAGTTGCCCTAAAAGGGGCCTTGAAATCCAAATGCACGTTGATTTGTGTTGATTTATGATACCCTCAACATCAACTTTTGCGGTGAAACGAATATCTAAAAACATTCCATACATTTTTAATGATTTTTTTCTTCTATTTTTCTTCAGATTACTTAGGAACGCCCACAAAAAATCCTTCCAAACCAATCAATATCAATATTCTTGAGATGACCTCATCTGTCAAACATTGCTGAAGTACTGAAATGTTTAACAAAAGACATTGGAATGCAACTTCCCCTCGACTCAGCATAACTTGCATGTTCCCTCGCCATGTCTTTTGTTCACATTAATATGACAGAAACATGCAAGTTATGCTGAGTCGAGCGGAAGGTGCATTTTTATGTCTTTTGTTAAACATTTCAGCACTTTAGCAATGATTGACATATGAGGTCATCTCAAGAATATTAATATTGATTGGTTTGGTAGGATTTTTTTGTGGGCGTTCCCAAGTAATCTGATGAAAAATAGAAGAAAAAAAATTTAAAAATGAAATTAAAAATATATGAAATGTTTCTAGATATTTGTTTTACCGCAAAAGTGATGTTGAGGGTATCATAAATCAACACTAATCAACATGCATTTGGATTTCAGGGCCCCTTTAACAACCACAAAGCTTGCCTGGAGGTTGCCCTACCTAGCAACAACTGAATGAATTCCTGAATGTAGAACTTAATGGGGAGGGAGCAGGTAAATGAAATGCTTTGATACTAGGCTGTAGGAAAAGAAAGATTCATAAAATGTAATACATTACAGAATGCCACTGCATACTGATGAAGTCTATGAACTCAGGTGACTGGATCTTCTTTTGTTTCTATCCTATCCAAGGGAACCTTGACAAGGGAATCAAATGATCAAAATGGGGTATGATCATTTTATATAATTCTGAGGAATGGATTTATGGCTCCTGACAAGGATCACATAGAGTTCTGTCATCTAGGTTTACAGGACTGAGCGTCAGGCCTTTAACTTAAACCATCACCTATATGGTCCAGATCTATGATAATTTCTAGCAAATCCCGTACTTCAGAAGACTAATTCAAAATACACAATGGACATACGTGTACATCATAGCACACACATTAGCTGATGTGCAAATACACAACCAGCACAAAATGCAATCAAGTATAGTACATGTATTTTCTATAAAGTCCTTGGGTCACCTCAAACCATAATTTTGGCTCTCTTCTTGAATCTGTTGTGCTGTAACACAATACACTGGTACTTCAGTGAGAGAAAATTCACACAAACAAGCAAACTAGATACTTTTGAAACTACACTTGTATTACAGGAAATTTGGTAAGTTTACCTGTTGTCGACAGCTTGATAAACTGGGCTACATCAGGACTTATAAATGCCACGCAGGATGCAGAGTCTTTGAATAAATCATATTCACTATACCTGTGGAACAAAGAATTTTAAAAAAGGGAAAAAAAAAAGGAAATGTGAGCCCTAGTATCAACACTTATCAAGGGATATCCAGGGAAGTCTGGTGTACATAGCACTCCTACTTTAATGTGATACTGCTTGTTTGTGACATTACACACTTTCTGAACCAGAGGGCAGGAAACAGTAGAAATAACTTACTCTCACTATGGTACATATCATGTTCTTCAAAATGATGGAACTGTTAGAACACCCAAAGTTAATTTGCTTCTCTGTGATTTCTATTGTAAGTTGCCTTGTACATAAAAAATCTTCATTGAGAATGAACTGTTCACTTATAGTAAATAACCCACACCATGGTTTGACCTCTCGTGCCAAAATTCAACCGCTTTCAAAAGTGCCGTTTCTACATGTAGCAGGCTGTCGAATTTCGGACGGGGTTATGGTCGAATTATGGGTGGCTTGCATAAGTCAACAACTCTAATGCTAGTTCAACAGCATCAGCCTATTTCCTTGACCTTGGCATGCAGGATGTTAGGCTAACAATTCTGGGTCCACACACCTCCCCAGACAAGGAATGAATTCCCTCCATTTGAGCAGAGTGAAAAACAAAAACAAAACAAAACTCTGCACTTTTGACCACAGCACTCCAGAAATAGAATATAACAATGAAAACAATGTGAAATGTCACACATCCTAATCAAAAGTATAGACATAGAATTTTCAATATATTTATCAAATAGTGAAATGTGGTACCCTGTTCTGCATCTTGTAATTCTAAAGGATGAAAATGAACTGTGTATGAAAATAAAAATCTGCATTCAGTTCAGTCACAGAATTTCCATTAAAATTTGTAAATTGACCCAGAACTCGATGCAAGTTTGTTTTTGTTTTTGTAACATCATAACAAAAGTGCAGTCAGTATCAGTTTTGTCTTTTCACATCATTCAAATGGACCCTCGGAGTTGCAAATTTAAATCACCTTTCCGAGAGAGACTATAGTATACTGTAAAATATGATATATTCGCAGCATGAATTTTTTTGCGAATTGGAGCCGACGCGGGGGGCGACGCGGCCCTTTTTGCGGCATGAAATTTTCGCGAACTGCCACTGGCATTCAATACAATGCATATATAGTGTAGTCAAGAACTTTCGCATGCATTTCAATTTCGTAAATCTTGGCACTCGCGAAATTAAAATGCATACGAACATTCTTCATTTTACAGTACTTTTTCACGCTTTTGTACATTCATCTATGCATTAATTTTACTGTGGATTTTTTCTTTTCAGAAACCATAAATTCTAAATGTCTTCCTTGCCTTGAGAATTTATGTGAGAGGCATTGATTAACTTCAGAAACTATCAGTCAACCGGCCCAGCCGATACTGAATTTTAAAACAGAATTTACACACACTCTTGAGGTGTAGAACAGAAGTGGTTTCAGTATTTGTCTGTATTGTTTAGACAATAGCATTATGAAGCTGAGCTTTACTTCCAGCACAGCACATCCATTTCTTACTAGTCTATATCGCTTCCTACCTCATTTTCAACGACTGGGACTACACTAGTAAGTAGCTCGTACAGTCGCCGACAAAGGGGACCAATTTACATACATAAATTACTAGTGAATGTACAATCTCGAAAGTTCATACTCAAATGAAAATGCAATCAGTTGATCGTTTAACCAGCCACATCCCTGTAGTAAAATCTGGTCACTCCTCCGTAAAAGGCAATTATGATAGCTCAGTACGACGTCTCCCTCACTAGCCATTCTGTCTTCACAGGAAATGTGTGTAATGTATAGACACTGCTATGCTGGATATGGATATGGACGTAATGCAGCAGTGGTGCTAAGCTGCTGGTCGTCGCCCGCCCCGCCCCGCCCCGCGCCGCGCCGCGCCGCGCCGGTGTGAACGAGCTGAGCTGTTTTTGTGGTGCCACGGTACCCACGTGCGCATTCGTTCGATTCATATCGATATCGACTGAATGAAACGGTGCCGTGTTCCAGCCATTGGCCATAGAGCTGTATATTAATAGAGCTCTATGGTTCCAGCATATTCAGTCACAATAAATGCCCATGAAGAAGGGCTTGGGCACAGTCGAGAACAAAGCCAAGGATATATTCCAATGAAATTATCAAAGACTAACAACTTTCATGAAGCGGTAAGTCGTTTGGAGGTAAATAGTGTATTATCTGCTTGTGGCTGATTACATACTAGTAATCATCCCTGTCACATGATTCAACGGTTGATGTTCGTTATTCCGAAGCATCTGTTTTATATCCGAAAATGAAATTAGGTTCGTTATTCCGAAGGTTTGTTATTTTGAAACACACACTGAGATGTATCATAGACCTACATAGATGTTCCTTAATCTGAAAATTAGATAGGGTTCGCTAATCTTTTTTTTTCCGTTTTATTTTCGATTTATTATTATTTTTTTTTTTCCCCTGAGGTTTGTTAACAAGAAGAGAAGGTGCATACCCGGGGTGCGTACCCGGGGTGCGTACAGACAACGTGATTCTTTTTCGGATTAACGAACCTTCAGAATGACGAACTTTTTTTCCATGTTCGGAATATTAGTGAACATTTGGAATAATTAGAACGACCCTTATATGTCATTTTCGGATTAACGAACCTTCGGAATAAGAATCTGAACCAATTCAAATTCAATTCAATTCAAGTGATTTAATTTCCATATAAAGTAATACAAAGCAATGTGCATAACGCTTACATACAATGAGTACATAATATTTTTAGGAACTTTGAATCACAAAAGTTTCAACAAAACCTGAAAACAATATTATAATGATATGAACTTTGGTTTGGATAAATAAACAAGTAATCAATACAATATTATTATGTAACTCTACATGAAAATTCCCCTACATGGATAATCTACCTTGTTCCTTAGGTTTACAAAGTTTTGCGTATTAGGCCCTATTTTGTATTTCATATTTTGCGTACTATATACAAGTCTTTCTTCTTTTTTAAGGCACAAATTCTTCTTCATTTATTTTCATATCGATATTCCCATTCTCATACTTTCTTCGGCAGAATGTTAGGGTGCCTATTTTCATTTTTTTTTCACAACAATACTTCTGAAGGGCCTATATCTATTTCAAGATCGAAAAAGAAATATCAGATGACTCAATCCCCATCTGTATGGAGCCCAATGTATCAACATCACAGGTGGTAGGCCTAATAACAGTGTTAGAGAGCATGTGGGATCATGATACGTTCATAGATTTCACGAAGATTGCAACATATATATTTACGAATTGATGTTTGAATCGCATTAGGAGATATCAACTTTGTAACAAATATGGGGATATCAGCTTGGTAACAAATGAAGAAATATTTGCATACTCATATAGGCATAACGTTTATGCAGCTTCTTCTTTTCTTTTTTTTTTTTCCTTCATTTCTATGTAAGCAAGATAACGTGACGCTGTGCATCCCTGGGTTGGAGAGCAAAGATAATGATATGGTAGGCCCCTATGATATAATTGTAACGTTGTCTTGGTGAGTTCCTGCTGCCTAGTATCAGAATTAATGTCTTTGAACCGAGTAATAGGCCCCCTATGGGCCTATAGGACCAGTAATAGCCATAGCACGAGATAGAGCGAAACTCTTAGTGTATCATATGCATTAGCTACAACTCAGTCGGGGAATAATATCGGAATGCAGCAGGATCCTATAGCTGATTGTATTCATAGACAATAGCATGGGTTAGTCGTTGGCATGGTTGGGTTACGAAATATTTCCCTTTCAGTGTAACGCATGATAAGTATAGTGACCCGAGCCCAATGCTATTATTATACTAATGCCAAATGATCCATTTTAACAGCACTGATCGAGAGGCAACCCATGTAAACTGTAATTATGATAAAATGCAAATGTACATGTATACCCACATCACACTCACTACGAGGAATGTGGCAAGCTCCGTTTTCCGTCCAAGGGATCGAGGTGAGAGAACTCTCCCCTCCCTGCTTTAACTGTCTTGTCACAGTGATATGCCGAGATGGTTTAGTGTAAGGGACGCGGAGCTTTGCACACACTTGGCTCTGAAAAAAAAAATAGAATGAAAATATATATTCAAGAAAATGGATGGGTACCATTGACCCTTGTCCTCCCCGCCCTCGCCCTATTCACACAACCACATGTTTAAACCAAAACAACAACAACAACAACAACAACAACAACAACAACATGATTCCGCGGTCCCTGTAGTGCTGTAATCACCAGACCTGATCACAGATGGATTAAATATGAAAATCTTGTCATAAAGATTTCAATTTTGCGGATGGAAACGCTTGACGTACCGTATAGTCCTTGATGCTGTGGTTGTTTTTTATTTTTGTTGTTGTTGCATATTTCTCTTCTTGATCGCTGCAAGGGTAATACAATATATTTTTAGTCAGAATTCATCCTGAAGTTAATTTGTTCAAAATCTAATTTCACGCGTAGCATCAAAATCAAACCCATCAAGAATTGATTTTTAAAAATCATTTTGCGACCTGTGTATTGCACTAAGAGCATGAAAAAAGAAATCAGGAATGAGAAATGTAAAAATAATATCATGTCTACGTACGCCGTCTATATCATATATCTTCTTATTACCCGATTTCGATTTCGACCATTACAGTATCATTATAATTACTGTGTATATTTTGAATGTATATTCTATTGTTTGTTTATTATTGACAAAGTGCAAGGATTTGTGCTAAATTATTCCTGGTGGATAACATTATGAAATAAATTCAACTGAATTGAATATCAATATTGCAACCAGAATTGTTACTATTATTGTTGTTTAACTGCCAATGAATATAATAATTATTATTGCGAAATTTCTGATTATGGTTATTATTTTTTATCATTATCATTATGTTGGACAATGCACGTTGCCTTCGTTATGAGATATACTACTGATTCCATTTTGCTCCCTTGTATACCATTATTTGTGTAAGATGTGAAATAATTGTAGCCTAGTAGCGAGCAAGCTTTAATGAAGAACAATTAATCATCCTTTGTCAACATTGCAAATGAAGTATGGATTAAATAAAAAGGAGAACTTTATAAAACTGAGAGTCTTATTCATTTATTGCATTAGGGACATTATGAAAAAGAAAAGAGCAATTAAGAAGTACACAAAATGGGAATTTTCCATTTCGACACGTCGGGTGAGAATGATATGGACGTTTAAGCTGCCACTGAACAGCTTATGTGCATTAGATGCGTGTCACGCAATAAAGATGGCAGTATGAGATTCCATATTTTTTTTTCTCCCCGTTCCACAATCTCTCATCCCGTAATGACCACTTCCCCCACATATTACTCATTATAACAATGAAATCTTCAATTTGTCAAATAAGGTCATCTCTAAAATAGCTTTTGCTTTCCCATTTTTCGTTAACGCCTTGACAAGTGTCGATTTTTTGACCTCCCATCCCACACACTGTCTATTTTTCTTTCTTCATTTTTTCTTCTTTTTCTCATTTAGGCCTACTTTCCTCCTCTCATATACCTTATCTATCAATGGAACTTGATGTAAACATCGATGAAAACAAGGTAAGGCTACTTTCTATTTTTTGCTTCAGTTCCGTCATTCTGCATTATCATCACGATTTTGCTGGTGGGACTTCCCATTAAAAAAACAACACAAACACCGACAAAACAAAACAAAAACGTGTGATCCAAATCCTCACCTAAATCTCTGGTGTGACCCAAATCTTTGTCTAGATCTTTGATGAGGAGAACTATCTATATTATATATAGTTTAAAAATAACAAGTTCGAGAAGGGAGCGGGCAAGAAAAGTATAGACATGCAGAGGGGAATGGAAAAATCGGGGGGGGGGGCAGGGAGTGAAGTGGGAGAGAAAGAGAGAGACGTTTTGGGTTATGGGAGAAAAGTGGAGTATATAGTTTGGCCTGGGTCTGCGGAGAGAATTTTCTATAACACCTTCGGGCAGTGTTTACTTACTCGGCGCTTAAACGCATCAGTGTTAATTGAAAACCGTAACGTGAAAGGGCAACCAGCCATTTCACGGAGTCCTGATGGTGGTGGCGTCGGCAAAAGGCTGGATCTGGGAGAGAGTTTTAACCTCATTTCATCCGATTTCAGTCTCTGAATAATATGGTGTCCTCATCGCTATCACGTGGCTGCATGCGGACAAAATGCAGACCCTGCAGACCCGCAAGGGAGGTCTTGAGGAAGTCAAAGATGTGATGACTCTGTGATGGTTTACCGTGGGAAGGAAAAAGCAAGCATGCACCTGTCACAGGTGGAAGCTTCACAGCTTATGCATTTTCCTTAATCCCTCCTGACAGAAAAAGGTATCGCGCAGAGAGAGAGACGGATGAGAAGTTGGGATGCACTAATCACACTTTCGTCTTTATCATCCATATTTTTGTTATTTGTTATTTCGAGGATTTGAGTTCGCATTTTGCTTTGTAACTGGCTCTTCTGATTGTGTCTGCACGGAGACATAGTACATGCTTTCAGCGGCGTTCTGCTTTGGTGTCATCTCACACGTGGTAAGTGTCATCTTATTTGAATTTAACAAAATTTCAAACACGGGAATATAACAGACAGTAAGATAAAAATGATATGCAATACGCAAATAGTATGTTGGATGCAGTAACATTCACGATGGAATAAAAAATAATATATTGTATGTTTATGTTACAATCTAAGAAAGCTTGTGGAGGTTGATAACAAAATATGCCAGAAGACGTATTTTTAGAAGAATTGGTCAAATAATGTTAGAGGATTGTAATCTTTCTTGGAGTATATTGCACTTACATTTACGCACATGTATGCTAAACAGGGTAGCGAAACTGAGTGGCTGCCGCCCCTTTATGTTTTGGTCTGAAAAAGAAAAATCGGGGAAATCTTAAACAAATCACAACTCCCATTTTCTATGGCTCCTTGCCAAATAAACAAACAAATATTACAACTCATACCTATACCCGTTTCACATCATAGACAGTCTGCACTTGTAGATGTTCGGTACTCAAATTGAAATGTAAGCTTTTGACTGCTGCTTATGTCCCCCCCCCCCCCCCCCTCGGTCCACCCAAGGAGGCACATAGGCGAACCTTATACCTCCTTTGTCCACCGATCACTTTACCAGCCCTCTGTGTTGTGTAGACTTCCTGTAGGATATTGTCACTAAGGGCTGTATTTGTTTTTTTTTTGTGTGTTTTTTTTATAGTCAAATCATTACTCACAATATTATTAAGCCTTAACATCATAGCTGGAGTATTAAAAAAGAAATAATAAAACAACGATATATTACCATAAACAAAGAGTCAGATACCATGCAGGAGAGAGCACATTATTGTCACGTGTGCAAACCCACCATGTAATGATCCATGCTTCAGCACTTTGAGGTCATTAGAACACAGTATAGTGCCCCTTATTGAGATATAAGATGCATCGGAAAAGCACCTTGTGACAGAGGAAAGGAACTATGTGTACATCGTACATACAGCGAACATTCACTTCGTTCACAGGAGACCAACATAGGGCCCAAAAGAACTCCTATTAAAATTGCCTCATGCTTGGTAAATAGATAAATAAATAGATAAATAAATAAATGAAAAAACAAACTAAACAACTAACAGTAGTGAACAGAGTGACTATAGTCAATTTGTTACGTGCTTATCAAAGAGGATGAAAACTTCCTTAAGATGTATTTGTGTTACAGTGTATATAATTACTTTTTAGTAGTTGGGGCTATGGACGATGCACTCATGATGAAAAGCGCTGTGAAACAACTGAATAGTTCGTGAGACCGCTATACAAATGTAATTATTGTATTGTCTTATTATCGTAAACCATTGTGACTCGTAATAACAGCGAAAGTTTTCTGGAGAAAATGGAAAAGTATGGACAACCAAAGCGTAAGAGAAGGGAAAGAGAGAGAAAGAGAGAAAAGGAAATACCTTTAAGGAAGCCTGCACCACTTAACAGTGCAAACAATAGATACTTTTAGGCTGTGAGTCACGGCAGAAGATTACTGCAGCAATGTGACAAAATAGTTCCCACCAAAGTCAAACAGAACGCTCATCCTTTGAATATCGAATGCGAGGATTAGGATAATGAAATCGAGAAGTATTCTATTCACAAAGCTCTTGACAGACTTGACAGAAGACAGCGCAAATAAGTTACGTCACATCGCGCCATGGATATATCGTCTGCTCTTCATGTCTGGTTGATATCCCATCTCCTCGTCACCTCTTATCTCTCGTCCTTTCTTTGTTCGTCAGCTGCCTCTTTTCCTTTCGTCCTTTCTCCCCCGTCTCTCTCCAGGTCATACGTTACATTATCACGATGTTATTTTCTTCTTTCCAAGAATCAAATCCTGGATTGGGTATAAATCTAGCATATCAAACCACATGACAGGAATACCCTAACGTTTTCCCATTTCTTTTTTTTAAACTAAGGCGTAAACAGCTCAATCTGAAGTATGAGAAGCCCATACCCGCTATAGAGCCATATTTCCTCGGTGACCAAAGCTCGGTGTCGATTCATCCTTGTACAAGTACACATAATTATCATCTGGTTTCCAATCTGGGTTATTAGAATATGCCCTGTATATGGAATTATCAATGAAGTCTTTTTAAATGTTTTGTTAATCATATTAGTAACTATGGAAACATGCAAGTTTGTACATGCTCAGTCTAGTTAAGAGTGCATTCCATTGCCATTTGTTAATCATAGTACATAGGCAATGATTGACAGATAATGTCATTGACAGAATCTTGGTTTGGAAGGGTTTCTGTGGGCATATCCAAGTAATCTGAAGAATATGGTGAAAAAAAATGTTATGAAATATATGGCATTATATTTAGATATTTTAGGCCACCTAAGTGATGGGCAGGGCATCGTGAATCAACAAAGGTCAACATGTATTTGCTTTGCACAGTTCCTTTAAATTCAGTAGTTGCTTTTCGGGTGTGTGGCGTTGTCATTAATTTCTGAACTTCATCTCTTCATAATAATATGCGTCATCAGCTTCTGGGTCTTGAAGAATGAAGTTTATAGTTTCCAGATTGAACGATGGAAAAATGAAAACAAATTGGATGGACACCTCTAATAAGTTGACGTGCAAGGTTTCTTTGATTGGTCTCTATATTCTTCTTTGATTTGCCCTAAATATACAAATTAACATTTTGATTATGTGTGCACATTCTGTATTCTTAACCCTGAATGTTGTAGACAATTGCACAGAGAAGCCCATTTGAATTCAAGTATTTTTCAATCTCTGACATATTTGAAATCAAAACAGAACCCTCTGGAGGGCATTGCTTTAACCTTTGACAATGACGAGACAACATCAAGGCGTATGATCGGCCACTCGGTATCCAAACCAAAAGGTACGGGGTGGGGGGGGGGGGGGCGGGGGAGCAAAGGAGGGAAGAGAAGGAGGAGGAGGAGGAGGAACGAAACGGTGCTGATGATGAAAAAAGTCTGAGCGCATGGTCTTGGATACCTCTCCAGACAAAGTTTGTACTATGTTTGCAGTGTAATTGTCTCTCATCTAGGCTTGAACAGAAATTTTCCCTTTTCAATATACCTGGTCATCAGTACGTATTGTATTTTTGTCCAATTATTTCTCCTTAATACTATAACTACGGTCTAAACGGTCGAAAGATCTCAATTGAAATTCTGGGAGGAATCCCAGAAGATTAGTGAAGATTAAAACAGCCTATGATAGCACAAGGACAGAGTCAGGAATGAATTGAGAGTGAAAACCCTCCTCTAGAATTGTCACCTATAGATAGAGATCCTTAAGATTGTGAATGACAAGGATTATTGAACTCCTCTAACGAGGCGTCACAGCAATCGGCGTAGAAGTCCACAAAGAGACCATTCCGCACAACAGATCCATTCATTGCACCCAAGCCGAAAGAACTTCACTCTATTGGCAAGGAAAGGGACAAGATTTATGACAGTACGTCATGATCGACTTATTTTGTTGTCCTCAATGGAAATTCTTGGTACATATTATTTCATGTTATTTTGTTGCTTTTTCACATTAAATTACATTTAATTGTAGCATACATCTACAGATCAACGAAGAGTAACAGAAAATGGATAATCCCGTGTACACACACTGAACTTTGCATGGACTAGACATTACAACGAATAATTATATATAACATACATTCAAATACACAGACATGCACAAACTGGAACTGAAACTAAGACATACCAGGGAGGTGAGACACCTCCCTGGACATACACCGTCAGGGACCTATAGTGCAGAACACCAAACTGACATTTACATCAGAAATAAGGACTAGAAAATGTACCTATTGTGCTTTTTCAGGCCTTTTGTAGTGTAGAGCAACAAACAGAACAAAACAAAAGGATGAAAATATCATATACATGTATATAAGTGCGTGTGTGAATGTGTGTGTGTGTGTGTGTGTGTGTGTTATGTCGTGGTATTACATCGCCCTCACCATGCTCAAAGTCGTACATCCCAATTAAGAAGAAATGTTAAGGCCAAAAGAATAATGATATTTTGTTCTTTCAGGTTCTTTACGTTTTCTAACTTACGGCTTATTGACTGAATTCAGTATCCACTTCTTTTTGTTGTTTAAACTGACAAGGACGGAATAGTGTCAATAGCTACCCTGCTCGTGAACCTTGCGTAAATATTGCCTAAGGATTTTTTTTCATAAACAATCACTATTGATTACTGTGGTCTTTGTAAGCTCTGCATTTGAGATAAACACAGGGCAGTCACCCTCATCTACATAAAATCTATTTTGGAGCTCGGACCCTCATGGATACTAATGACGTGGAGTTGGCATGAACATGATTTCGTTATGTAGTCACCACAATCTCATTCCCTTTGAACCTACGTTTGATGCCGCCGCTCAATAATAGTTAAGTATGTGCCAAACTGGATCCGCCTTATACAGATAGAAATACAAGTTATTGCTTGATGTCTCATTCCATAATGACCAGCCACTCTCTAAGGAAGATAGATTATGTATGATGGTTGTTACTTTTCGCCATATTAAAAACAAACAAACAAAAACGTTGAGAGATACATAATGGTTGAGACGTGAATAGAGATCGCGCAAATATTGATAAAATAAAAACAGAAATTACCCAACCGGGGGGCATGTCTGGGCACTGATCTGACATAACTCTTAAAGAAAATTTACTTGAAGATTATACCATATCAATTTTATTTGTCGGAATTAAGAGGTAAAGTGATAACAACAGTTTTCCATCCGGAGAGTATTTACAGTTTCAAATGCAGTCTGAACATACAGCTCTGATTTATAGGTTTTCCCGGCCAATTTCGCACTTCTGTCAGTCCATTTGATAAAACGTTCATTCAATTTAGCGAAAATCCTCGTCACTGCACATTCTGTCATTCAAAATTGCAACTTGTTCGTTCAATTTAGCATTTCGGTCAATGAAATTCGCACATGTGCCTTTCGAATTCGTAAAACGGGCATTCAAATTGGCACGTGCTCTTCAGTCATTCAAATTCGCCAGCACTGGCGGAAAATGGTATTTCAGTCATTCAATTTCGCGTATGGGCAGTCAAATTCCAAACATGTTCATTCAAATTGGCGTAATGTTATTTCTATTTTGAAAAGGTGAGAACCGTGATTTATACGTATTTAAATGTGAATTTTTGTTTCATCCACACACTGTTATGTATATAGTAAAGGTATCTTTGACCCTAAATAACTCAAGTTTGTTGTTCTGTAACGCCCCTCTTCTCCCATACATGTTATCAGAACAATACATGCCATGCTTGCACCAGTACCATAGATTCACTTCACTTTCTTATGTCCAGTCATGGCAGCACGAGTTAGATACAGGCGTATCTCTCAAGAAAACAGGGAAAGAATCATAGAAGCATTTGAGGGTAATAACCTTGACAAATTGATGGCTAGAGCTGATCCAAGAACTTTTATCTATTCCTAATGATAATTAACGCAATCTAGCACCCACCAAATGAAAATAATGAAACATGCCGATGAAAGAAATAATCATGTAAATTGAAATCTCCTTCTCCCAATTATTGACAAAACAAACTTAAGATCAATGTATCTGTGAATGAAATAATGCTATCGAACATTATAAACACATACACTTATTTTGAAAGTACTGTTGCAAAGGTGATATCAGAATAAAAGCATAAACGTGTCTGCTAAATTGACTGCAGCAAATGCGAAATTGGATGCCCAAGAATGAATTCGAATGAACGAGTGCAGCGTTTACGTGATCACGTGACTATATCGTGCTAAATTGAATGAACGATTTGCGAAATGGTGCTTGTCTTACGAATTTGAACTGAAAAAGTGCTGATTCGAATGATGTAAAAGGTAATTTGAATGCTCCAAAATGAATTTGAATGAAAAGATTATAAAATTGAAATGCCGAACATGCCGTCTAGTCTAAATTGTGCTAAATTGAATGCAGCAATTAGGAATTGGAATTAAAAAAGTGCGAAATTGGCCGGGAAAACCTATATTTAGCAAATGTTTGTGGATGTGATTGACTTTTGCTCTGTTTCAGCATTAGGTGAAATTTCATTTCATTTCATGAATAAGTACGCAAAATGTTTGCAACATTATGTTAGAACTTCAAAATGATTGAATTGCTCAGAAAGATGACGGCTTCAAACCCCGGACATCTAAGGCATAAATGCACGCGCGGAATTCTTTTATGCATCCTTACAAAACTGACTGCTGTTTATAAGAAGCCAGTTGGAACTCCGGTTACAATTCGTTTTCCCGAAGGCTCGGTATGCCGAAGACTCGTTTTACCGAAGGTTTGTGAATCTGAAAACGAAATAAGGTTCCTAATGCCGAATATTTGTTAGTATGCACTTATTTTGGGAAAAAAAAAATTATAACGAACTTTATGAATAGTGACCCTTATTTTGTTTGTTTGTTTGATTTATTTTTCTTCCAACACAATTTCATACATAAATCAAGATTCTTTTCAGTAATATCACATGGAATATCAGTAAGCAGACTACAATGTACATGATTCAAGGAAGGAAAATCGATGTGTGAATTAATTTCATTAACAAAATATAACTCGTTTTAACAAATTTCCAAATAATTATCTGAGAAATTATGCGGAAAAAGGACTGCCACTATAAGCAAAAGCTTGAGCACGTGGCAGCCCATGGACCTATCTACATAATACACAAAAAAAAATTATATTGTTTGCGGAATGGAGAAATACTGCAAAATATAAGACACTGTAAATACATTATGTTTTTATATTCCTAGTGCATAGAGTAAGAGTTCATTTTCATTTTCGGACTAACGAACCTTCCGAATAACGAATTTCTCCACAATTAATGTTTTGACCAACGAACCTCATTTCCTTTTCAAATTAGCGAGCACCTAGGTATATCACGGAATTTGTATGTTTCGGAAAACCTTCCAAATAACGACTCTTCTTTCATTTTCGGACTAACGAACATTCGGAATGATGACACCTCAAATGTTCTGATTAACGAACCCCATTTCATTTTCGGATTAAAGAACATCTATAGGTATTAGGAATTTGTATGCTTCGGAAAAACAAACTTCTGGAATAAGGAATTAAAGAGCGTCCCACGGAACGCCATGGTCATGGACCTCCTTGGTTATTTACCTCATCATGCTTCTTACATGTGGGTGTAATGCGCCCTCTGGACTCTAGCATGTAGCATTTTTCATGCTGTTGCGTGGAATATCACTCCCCACAACGGTGGGAGTTTGCCGTTTTAAGATGAGCAACCCCTGCTGGATGGAACACAGTGTCCCACAGTGTGCTCACAATGTGTTCACATAGTCGGCTATATTATGAAAACGTTTGAATTTAACAGTGTTAAGATGATTTCACACTGTGGTGCGGTTTTTCACACAGTGTTCACATAGTGATGCTCTGTTGATTCAAAATGTGCTGACAATGCTAAAACGCTTGAATTCAACAGTGTGAATAGATTCCACACTGTGTTCACAATGTGTTCACACGTAGGCCTGCTGTGTGTCACACAGTGTATCACACAGCGTTTCACACTGTGTTTATTCCAGTCGGGACATTTTGTGGCTTGCTTTGGTGTCTTACAAAAAGAGAAAGAAAATTTTTTAAGGTAAACAAATTAATGTGCCGATAATGACTGTCGCAGAAAATGACAATTTCTATTACATTAACCAATCTTCTATCATAAGGCATTCCTGCCGCTTCTTCTTCTATTATTTTACTGTGCTATCATTTTCAAGCCCGCTCGAGGTGACGATCAAAAGATTCATTCATTCTGATTGAGGCACCTCCGTTCTTCCATTATCATCACTCAAATTCTATTCACGTCTAAATTACCTCAGCTGGAACTTAAAATCTTTAAGAACAGAAACGTTATCCTCGTTTGCTTTCAATTTATTGTCCGAAACTGTTCTAGATCCTTTCACACGTAATCACAGTCATGCCTTGTTATGGCAGGATGACGGTCTTCAATCGTGACCTGTTAGTAGAATTGTTTAGTAGTAGTTAGCTTCCGGAAAACTTCCATCCATCCACGCATGCTCCATCAGGAACCTCGTTGGAATGGTAAACGATGGTGATTAATCATCACCCTCGATTCTTTGCTTTGCTTGTACACTAACAATACTTACGAACTCAATATAGATCGTGTGCACAACAGTGCGTTTTTCGCGAGTGCAATGGATGTCAAAATGGCATCGCATCATATTGCCCTGTTACCGCGGGCTGGTATTCTCTCATACATGGAAAGCATTGACTTGTTTTGCCACCAGCTCGTAAAGGAACGAGAGAAAGAAACAATCACCCTGCAACAGCGATAAGCATCTTGTGCATAAAGATTAAAATGGCTTATTTCCTATTTGCATTCAAGTTGCCGTATTTTTTTTTCTCATGTCATTCTTCGAGAGAAACACTACCACCGCAAAGAAGTCATGAGGGGCTTATTAAATCGCCAGCGGGCGAGACATCACGATCAGCACACGCACTTTGGGCAATCACTTCGGGTAATCTCTAACCCAAATCTCCGGGCGTACCCTCAACCAAGCTGCGGGTGAAAAGTCAAGCCTTGCATGTAACCGACGTGAAAAGTAACTGTTGTGTTCATGCTCTCTCTGCGACATTTCTGTGTATCAATCTAATCGCAAAACGAAATCTTCTCGTGTAAACAAACACCCAAATGACTTCTCCCCCCCCCCCCCCAGCACCACCACCACCAGTTGAATTATTCGGTACTGGCTGAAAAGAAATAGGACCGAACAAATCGAATCTAACTGTCCGAATGGGCGATCCAAAGAGACAACGGCGTAAATCCATACTGAGGAGTGGGGGGGATGATCGGCGATAGTCACCATCACCACGATTACAAGCCCATAACCGAACCGGCGCAGCCTTGAGGGGGACGGGGGGGGGGGGGGTGAGAGAAGCTTGGTAACCCCCCACCCCCAAACACACACACACACACACACACACACTTTACAGGGATCGGATGTCTCACTCTTTTGCATGAAATATAAAGTGGGAGGAGAGTGATATATTTCTGACAAACTGTTACAAGCGAGCTTGAAAATTTTGACATTTACAGTCCCCAAACTGCAGTTTGTGACTGTATTTTGTCCGCTTTGGAAATTAAGGGGGGGGGGGCACCGGGTGAAACTGCCGGCAATTACTGACAGCAACATCAAGAGAATGGCATAACAATTAAATGCGAGCGAGCGAAGCGAGCGAGCTTCAAAATGTTGACATTTTACAGTAAAAAAACTGCCGTTTTGGGCTGTATTTTTCCGCTTTGGAAATTAAGGGGGGCGCACAGGGCGCAACTGCTGACAGTTCGTACTGGCAGCAACATCAGGAGAATGGCATAACGATTAAATGCGAGCGAGCGAAGCGAGTGAGCTTGAAAATTTTGACATTTTACAGTCCCAAAACTGCCGTTTGTAGCTTTATTTTTAGCTTTGGAAATTAAGGGGGAGCACCGGGCGAAAACTGCTGGCAATTACTGGCAGCAACATCATGAGAATGGCATAATGATTAAATGCGAGTGTGCGAAGCGAGCGAGCTTGAAAATTTTGACATCTTACAGTCCCCAAAACTGCCATTGTAGTTATATTTTTCGCTTTGGAAATTAAAGGGGACGCACCGGGCACAACTGCTGTCAATCACTGGCAGCAACATCAGGAGAATGCCATAGCGATTAAATGCGAGCGAGCGGAGTAAGCGAGCCTTAAAATTTTGACACTTTGCAATCCCAGAAAATGTCGTTTGTAGCTGCATTTTTTCGCTTTGGAAATTAAGGGGAGGCACACCGGGCGAAAACTGCTGGCAATTACTGGCAGCAACATCAGGAGAATGGCATAATGATTGAGCGAGTGAGCGGAGCGAGCGAGCTTCAAAATTTTGACTTATTACAGTCCCAAAACTGCCGTTTGTAGCTTTATTTTTAGCTTTGGAAATTAAGGGGGAGCACCGGGTGAAACTGCTGGCAATTACTGACAGCAACATCAAGAGAATGGCATAACAATAAAATGCGAGCGAGCGAGCTTGAAAATTTTGTCATTTTACAGCAAAAAAACTGCCGTTTTGGGCTGTATTTTTTCGCTTTGGAAATTAAGGGGGCGTACAGGGCGCAACTGCTGGCAGTTCGTACTGGCAGCAACATCAGGAGAATGGCATAACGATTAAATGCGAGCGAGCGAAGCGAGTGAGCTTGAAAATTTTGACATTTTACAGTCCCCCAAACTGTCGTTTGTGGCTGTATTTTTTCGCTTTGGAAATTAAGGGGGAGCACCGGGCGAAAACTGCTGGCAATTACTGACAGCAACATCAAGAGAATGGCATAACAATTAAATGCGAGCGAGCGAAGCGAGCGAGCTTCAAAATTTTGACATTTTACAGTAAAAAAACTGCCGTTTTGGGCTGTATTTTTCCGCTTTGGAAATTAAGGGGGGCGCACAGGGCGCAACTGCTGACAGTTCGTACTGGCAGCAACATCAGGAGAATGGCATAACGATTAAATGCGAGCGAGCGAAGCGAGTGAGCTTGAAAATTTTGACATTTTACAGTCCCAAAACTGCCGTTTGTAGCTTTATTTTTAGCTTTGGAAATTAAGGGGGAGCACCGGGCGAAAACTGCTGGCAATTACTGGCAGCAACATCATGAGAATGGCATAATGATTAAATGCGAGTGTGCGAAGCGAGCGAGCTTGAAAATTTTGACATCTTACAGTCCCCAAAACTGCCATTGTAGTTATATTTTTCGCTTTGGAAATTAAAGGGGACGCACCGGGCACAACTGCTGTCAATCACTGGCAGCAACATCAGGAGAATGCCATAGCGATTAAATGCGAGCGAGCGGAGTAAGCGAGCCTTAAAATTTTGACACTTTGCAATCCCAGAAAATGTCGTTTGTAGCTGCATTTTTTCGCTTTGGAAATTAAGGGGAGGCACACCGGGCGAAAACTGCTGGCAATTACTGGCAGCAACATCAGGAGAATGGCATAATGATTGAGCGAGTGAGCGGAGCGAGCGAGCTTCAAAATTTTGACTTATTACAGTCCCAAAACTGCCGTTTGTAGCTTTATTTTTAGCTTTGGAAATTAAGGGGGAGCACCGGGTGAAACTGCTGGCAATTACTGACAGCAACATCAAGAGAATGGCATAACAATAAAATGCGAGCGAGCGAGCTTGAAAATTTTGTCATTTTACAGCAAAAAAACTGCCGTTTTGGGCTGTATTTTTTCGCTTTGGAAATTAAGGGGGCGTACAGGGCGCAACTGCTGGCAGTTCGTACTGGCAGCAACATCAGGAGAATGGCATAACGATTAAATGCGAGCGAGCGAAGCGAGTGAGCTTGAAAATTTTGACATTTTACAGTCCCCCAAACTGTCGTTTGTGGCTGTATTTTTTCGCTTTGGAAATTAAGGGGGAGCACCGGGCGAAAACTGCTGGCAATTACTGGCAGCAACATCAGGAGAATGGCATAATGATTAAATGCGAGTGAGTGAAGCGAGCTTCAAAATTTTGACATCACACTACAGTCCCAAAACTGCCGTTTGTAGCTATGTTTTTCGCTGTGGAGATTAAGGGGGGAGCACCGGGCGAAAACTGCTGGCAATTACTGGCAGCAACATCATGAGAATGGCATAATGATTAAATGCGAGTGTGCGAAGCGAGCGAGCTTGAAAATTTTGACATCTTACCGTCCCCAAAACTGCCATTTCTAGCTATATTTTTCGCTTTGGAAATTAAAGGGGACGCACCGGGCACAACTGCTGTCAATCACTGGCAGCAACATCAGGAGAATGCCATAGCGATTAAATGCGAGCGAGCGGAGCAAGCGAGCCTTAAAATTTTGACATTTTGCAATCCCAGAAAATGTCGTTTGTAGCTGCATTTTTTCGCTTTGGAAATTAAGGGGAGCCACATCGGGCGAAAACTGCTGGCAATTACTGGCAGCAACATCAGGAGAATGGCATAATGATTAAATCCGAGCGAGCGGAGCGAGCGAGCTTCAAAATTTCGACTTATTACAGTCCCAAAACTGCCGTTTGTAGCTTTATTTTTAGCTTTTGAAATAACTAAGGGGGAGCACCGGGCGAAAACTGCTGGCAATTCATGGCAGCAACATCATGAGAATGGCATAATGATTAAATGCGTGTGTGCGAAGCGAGCGAGCTTGAAAAATTTTGACATCTTACAGTCCCCAAAACTGCCATTTGTAGCTATATTTTTTGCTTTGGAGATTAGGGGGGGGGGGGGGCGCACCGGGCGCAACTGCTGTCAATCACTGGTAGCAACATCAGGGGAATGGCTTAGCGCTTAAATGCGAGCGAGCGGAGCGAGCGAGCTTTAAAATTTTGACATTTTACACCCCAAAAACTGCCGTTTTTAGCTATATTTTTGCGATTTGGTTTGTCCCACTTTTATGGGGGAACCATCCCCCCCCCCATCGACGCCTCTGCATATGAGGGAGCTTTTGTTAAGTGAAAGATATGCTGCACACTCTTTGACAAATTAGGGAAATATACGTCAATCTCAACAGTGTACTAACTTATCGAAAGGGATCCAGTATATAGCGGAGCTTTTGTATGTTTATGATTGCAATTCAACGATTTGGTGCATAGTTCTGGCGGTATTTGGACAATAATTCCATTAAGAAAGTTCGAAATTTGTCCTCATCTCGGAAATTGCTTGGGAGATAAATGATTTGCCTGCCTAAACACTTTCGTAGGGGCGGGGCAAATGCCCTTTGCCCCCCCCCCCCCCCCCCCCCGAGATATTTTCGACGCCCCTGATCTTCCCTGGGTATACCCATAGATGTATCTTGACTGAATTATCAGTCACTGTCGTTCCTCATGAATGATTCAGGAAATGGAGGGGGTTCAATTATGGCAATATACTAGTAGTTTTGTTATTGTTTGTTTGTTTGTTTTCGTACATATTTTGCAGATGGTCCCAAGTTACTCTCGTCTTAGCATGTTTACATGTAGGCCTACACTATTTGACGTTGTCAACGTCTGAGCCATACCTTACAGTGTATGTCCATGTCCGCGAGCGAGCGAAGCGAGCGAGCGCTTGAGAAAATTATGCATTCGATTTCCTACAAGATAGAATACTGTTCAGCTCTGTTACTTGTCTGAAGGCCGGCGTACAAACGTCATGCAATATGCCAAAATTGATACAATCACATTTCTGCTTCCTCCATTTTTTTTTCTTCAAAATTCAGGGGGGGATGATTGTACAGGCCATCCCCCCCTCCTCCATTTCAGGGGGGGATATATCCCCCCCATCCCCCCCCGGGATTTACGCCCATGCAAAGAGATGTACAAATTGGTTACGTTAATGGATGAACGTAATGTGGTATTAGCGGAAGAGACTAGACCCAAATTTACATAAATGCGATTGATAACACTTAACTCATTATCCCGGACGCCACATGTTGTCACAGAAAAGAATAAGTGCATAAAATACGACTTCTCAATTTGCGCTTAAACAACTTTTTCTTCTGTTGATTGTATGATAGTCTGTTTTACCAATTTGTGTATCATATTAGAAATAGTGTCATTCCCGCAAGACATTCCAATAGAGCAGATCGAAGAATTCAGGGAAAAAGATGCAGCTGTCATTGTGGTGGTTATTCTGCCGTCTACGTTAGATATAAAAAAAACCACAGACTACGTACTAGATCTTACAGATTTCTCAGTGACCAATAAAACAAGCTTTCCAACCTAATTCAAACCTTAATCAACTCCAAAGCAGCTAATCAACTTTAAGCAACCAATCACCATTGATTAAAGCTTTAAAGTTTATAATGATGTTTGCTATCTTTTCCAGGTGTCTAAGTGAAATTATTATTTTCTTCAACGGATGCCATGGAAAAAAAAAAAAAAAACATGGCAGTTAAGAACAACAAACTGATGATTTTCAAATCTCCCAAGGTTTCAAAATTGTTTCAAGGCGACTTACATGATTTTTTTTCATGGAGGTTGTAAAAAAAAAAACCTTCATATTAATGATATAGTTAGAATTATAATAAAGATATTAAAGTTAAAATAACATGCAGGCAATGGTAACTCTGTTAAACAGAGTTATCACTGCCTGAATACTACATTTGATCCGTAATAGTTCAAAAACTATACGTCAGGTAACACTGACATTGATATGAACAATAGCTGAATAATGCACAATTTTGTTGAAGGTGATTTGAATTATGAGAGCATGCATCAGTTTCGTTAAATCCATGATTAATTTTTAAGTTAAGTTCCAGATTTTGGTCAAATTTGAACCCTATGTACAAAATTGAACTCTACACAAGAACCAATGATGTGTATGTGAGTGTGTGCTTACAATGACCCTGAACAATAGACATGAATACCATGAATACCACCTGAGATCTGCTGACTAGGCTTCTGGACTCTTGCCCAAGGCACATGCATGCTTTATCAATGATTCATAATGAATTGCCCTGGCCATTGCTAGTTCTGAATTCATTGTAATGGGTAAAATGCATGCATATGAAAATGTAAACGCACATGTTTTCACATGCTTGCATACACTGCATTTCAGGATGAATAAAGACTAGCTGTGATAGTGGAATTTCTCATGAATATGTAATAGAGCATTCCAATTCCGGCCATTGTTCAGGACCATTGTCAGGGTGTTAACCACACACTCCCATACACACCAATTGACCCCTGTGCAAAATCAAAAATTTTGTAGAGAGGGTTGAAAACAGAGCAAATTCTTAAACTTAACTTCAAAATAAATATTTAATTTAATGAAACTGATTTATGCCATCATTTTTGAATCACCTCCAACAAAATTGTACACTATTTAGCTGCTGCTCATATCCATGTCTACGTTGTCTGATATATAGTCTTTAAACTATTAAGAATCAAAAGTGTTTTGTGACACCTAGTTTATACTAAAGATTAATTGGGATAACACAAATTTCTCCGATCTGATTACATCTTTAAAGCATGAGGAAGCCATATTTATGCCTTCAACAATAACGTGAATCAAGTACTAAGGTATATTCACAACATACACACAGGCACACCCACACGCACACACACACACACACACACAACACACATAAATTCATACACATAAAGGGTTTATACTACAAAATTCATTTCAGATCGAAAATTTACATTCTTTTCTATAAAAAAAGGCAACATCTACAGCACGGATTTATAATTACGATCGACCTTGTTACTCTTCATGATTGGAAAAAAAAAAATCCTAATGTAACGCTTGGATTAAAGAAGAAATAAAAATCGGACAGTTTATACTCAAACCAATTTGCTTCTGCGATACATGGTATATCTATCAGGGCACGACAGAATACAGCGTCATCTTTGATTTGGAAGGTGCTCCATTTCTGATCGCAAACTCAATTTGCAGATGTAGTTTTGGCTAATAGTAGAATCTGCAGTGCGTTTCGAATGAAGCTGCTGTGAGTTTACGTTTCAAGATACCCCAATGGTCGTAAAGTTAATCATTTCCGTTGATGAGACTGACTTCACCAATACTGAATCTTATATAATCATCAATTGATCGACTGTCGTCATAGTCTGCGAAAGCGTTAAGTGTCGCCAAAACTAGTCTATTATTTTTGTTTTGAACACATTAATGAGAAGTAGAAAGTTTGTTCACATTGAATGGAAACAACAATGTACAACTGTACTTACCTATCCGATAATTTACTAATTTCCTTTATGAGCATCTGATTATCTTAAAACGTTCGAACATAATTATAAGTGGCATGATGGCGAGATACGCCCATCTTGATATAAACGTGGAAGATATCATCACTGAGGGTACATTATACGCCACGGGTTCCCTGTCATTTTGCTATTCTAGGTACCTATATAGAGACATAGTGCAATGTATGCAGGTGATTTTGAATGTATGAGAATAACGGATTCGATCATTACCACGAACGTACAAGGGTAATGTATTTGTTAGACCTATTTAAATCACGCTTTCGTAAGTATATACTTCACCTTATTGAATTCGGAATATTCAATGTAAAGTTCAGATTAAAAAAAAATGCTTAAGAGAATATTAATATTTTGAGTGTTGGGTTTTTTTGTCAGCTAGTTACAGAACTTGAAGACAGAAACGATTTACGAACAAATCTACACGAAATAGCCATGGATAACTCTATACTTCTATTTACCCGAACACTACTGTTAATTCTTCGGTGATCAGGAGGTCGTATAAGTTCAAATCCTGCTCGAGTAGATAGGTCTATTGGTATCCCCATGATTTCTTTTGCCATGGCTAATACTGAAACACTGATCAATTCAGTGCTCAGTAACGTCGATGTAGGGCAGTAATTTGTCAATCAGTTGCAATCCGAACACTTAAGGTTCCATGGTTTACCTTGTTGAGTATAGAAAATTATGTCCCCTTTCATCTAGCTTATGACGTAATAAACACGTAAATCATAGATGTGCGTAGATACGTTGCCCATGGTTTAGAAAGACTTCACAATGCAGAAAAAGAAAACGTTTTCTGCTTGTCTTCTTGGAGAAAAGTATAAAATGTATCCGTCACTTATACATCTCACAGAAACTGAAGCAGCGCGCTTGGCATTAGGTGAAGCGCCACACGAGGCGTATTGTTATTACAATAATATTGCCAGTTTGATAACTTGCATTCGTTAACGCTTTATAGTCTATCTTTCTCGTCCTCGTTTCACAAATGAGAACTCAACAATGCATTATGCACATATTTTTACCTTGATCTGAATTAATTTTATTCTGTCAATACACAAATGATACGTAAATCATGCATAAATAATCATACATTCTGGATACAAAATAGAAATAGTAATTATATAAGTATACAGTTGAAGACAAAAATCAACCTCATTTTGCAGTATTTACTGCCATAATCTGTCTCTCTCTTTAACATTGACAACTATAACAAATCAAAAAAAGTCAAACCAACCAAACAATAGTAACGAAGCAATGCTTATTATGATATGCATTATTCATCATTTTCACATTAACATTTGAAACCATATCTATTGCCCTTAAATTTGTAAACATATAACTCATATTTTACTTGTATTAAAGAATAAATGCAAGTGATAAACAAAGTAAATTATACAACTCAAAAAAGAAATCTTTCGTAAAAGCCCTGTCTGTCTCCTCCCAACGTAAATAGATATTTTTTCTATCATATCCTTAATAATTCAACACATACTGTAATTCTTACTAGACAATAAATCAATAAATCCCTCTTCCAAATCAAATCCATCACATGTCCCAGTCTCACCAAACCCATTCCGATTCGATTCCCAATTTCATCCCACACAAGACACCTACACACTCATGCGCACAAATAAACACACAGACAGACACACACGCACAAGCCCCATATAGTTCTACCTCCTTCAGTCTTGATGAACACCTTCAGATTATAGTAAACCAACTTGCCGTATTTAATCAAAGAAAACGTAAAATAATAACAGCGGAAATAACTATACATGTATCTCAAAAGAAAAACACTCGGGGCCTAAGCACTTTAATATTAAAAAAAAAGCAACTCTTTTCCATATCACCAAATGTAATCCTAGCTTATTTCTTTTTAAAGCAAGTTCTTTTTCTTCATCCCGATATATCATTATCTTCTTAAAACTATCGTCAATAAGAAGGATCACAATTTCCGAGATAAATAAAAAAAAGAATATTTCAAAATGAAAATTATTGTATTACAACATTCTATATTAGGGTCCTTTCCTATAATCCCATGTATATCTTTTCACTCTGCCTTCCGAATATCTACCAACTCAAACAGGCCTGGGTCTTTCTGCCACTAAGGCTTTTAAAACATACACACCGTGCCACAATGAGATAATGTTCGTGATTATTATGTTTCTACCGTTTGCTTACAAAAGACACATTGATTATTTTCATCACAATCAGTCAGTATGTACACCAACATACCGGTACACACGCACATACGCACGCACACATCTGTTCTTTTTATTGGGCCATTTCTTCTAGTGCTAAATGGATGATGAGCACTAACTCAAACATGGCGAAGTGCGTCCGGAAGATGAACGTACACACCAGTCGCCGAGTAGAGAGGAGAAAGGCAGTAGAAAGAGGACTGATAATTGCTCCCATCAAATAAATCAATCATCCGACGGAAAAGGAGAGACAGTTTGTGAGATTATGTTGGTGGTGATGATGGTGTGTGTGTGTGTGTGTGCGTGCGTATGTGTGTACGTGAGTGTGTGTGTAGGTAGGTATTAAGTGAGAAGGGATGAACAGAGATGCGTCCCGGTTCTATAAGGCAAGATTCTTCTTGATCGATCACCAGGTGTGGCTATAGATGCATGTGGGTCATTCACTGGACCCGTGTCGCCTTATCAGGTACACATGTAATTTATTGCTGTCTACTTTTTCAATCCGGTAGGGTTCGAACCGGCGCGGTAGAATCCGTCGATGTGGTTTTCCCTGAATTCTTTCCATATAACAGTGTTTTGTGGTGTTTTTTTTTCTCTAGCTGATTACATCAGGAAATTGTGGATGTTTGGGTCAAGGGTCTGCATTAACCCATCCTTCTCTTTCTTGCGAATTCGTTTTCTGTTTTCTTCTTTCTATAAGATATATATTAATTTGCCTGTTCATAAATCAGAGAAAGACAGGGATTAAAATTAATATTGCCCCAACACCTCCTATCCAAAAGCACAAAGAGCATGAATATAGCACACTTATCTTTATCATATCTGTCTCATCATTATTGGGAAAGCAAATGGCAACAGCTATTCTTTTCACCACAATACAGACTAGCAAATTTTAGGAAAATATTGTTCTCCTAGGGCTACGTTCGTTTTACGTATTTAGTCGCGCTTATTCAATATCTCATGTGCATTCCAGGAAAGCAACAGGGGGTTTAGAGACCATCCTTCACTTTAGATTAATGTAAAAAATGTCTTGCTAACGTGATGACAACATTCCATCACAGGTCGTATTTCCTGGAGAAATTGCCCTTTTCTGCCCCCGCGGCAGCTGGAAAACAACCTTTCACTCATGTGGTGGTTCTCACTCAGAAATCATCCATGGCGTCTTAACAAACGTACTCCTGGCTTCCAATGATGACAACTTGAGTGGCGGACATGGTACATGCATTCCTCTTCCAGATTGTATGCGTTGATGGTAAATTTCTGTGCAAATTGCCACTAGCAGACACTCGTGTTTTTTTTTTTTTTTATTGCAGCAAATGGAATTGGCCAAAAGATGGAACTTTCAGAATCAGTCCCAAGAGAATTAAGACTATTACAGTGCAAGGATTTTGTCATAGCTATCATCATTCCTCCCACTTCCCCTACCCCCATCAAACAAGAAATATTCCCTTATTCTGTAGGCACAGCAAAATAAATGAATCAACATACCTACTTCTAAAAGCAACACATGGTGTAGCGACTGTGACGCTGCAATTAGGCAGACTCTTCATAGCATTTTCTTGCACATCTGCGAAAAAGAAAATAGGCGGTCTAGGCGGACCACGTTTATGCAATCTTCAACAGTTCATACTCTATTCTAAATTATCTGTGGGCAGACTGGATCATTATGAGAGTAAACCTGACTCAGCTTAGCAATGCATATTGTAAGAAAATATTAAACTATGTCAGAGATCTTTCCCTTTCCTGAAGAAAATCTGTATCAACAAGTGTCCATGCTCATAATATCGTTCGCTTAAATTTTGCTTTGGAATGCCTCTCATTTCTACCGTTAATTTTCGTAGTGTAGTTAGTTTTCATTTATTTCAAATCAAATCATGTGAAAAGAAATATCCGACGTTGGGAGGAAGCTTCTAATTCTACGTGAGGCTATGTGTTTAACTATTAGAGCGCTAATGACAATCAGTATGTTGTGTAAATTGCTGCCTTCATTTCAGCTGTAGCCTATTGTGTTACCACGAATATTATATAATTATATAACTGGACGGAATCCTATCTGAATAATTCACATTACGCACCATGTAGAGATTGCTTGGAGAAATGACTGCGGTGTTTTGAATTTCATTTACGCATCGATCACCTCGCATGTCGTGTATGTATTTTGGCAGTCAACAGATTTTATCAGTCTTTCTTTTTCCAGGGCATCGACAGGCATGCAGACAAACAGAAAACAATCAGATGTTTTCTACATTTGACTTTGCTCCTCTCGGATTCAATCGAGTAAGGGTGTGAGAACACGATATGGCTATTCTAAATGTATATACCTCACTTGTGTAAGATATATATATATATATATATACATATATATATATATATATATATATGTATATAATATCATATACGTGTATACTAGAGGGACTTAAATCAAGATAGAAAATATGTAGGTGCATGACTGTACAAACGAAGAGTGCAAAGGACGGTTTATAGTTGGCGAGCGTTTAATACAATTAAGAGCAGTTTAAGAGAATTAAAAAGGATTGTGCATTGTGAGATAATGACGCATATAAATAAAGCAGACCTGTTTTTTTTTTCACAGATTTTCTCGATAAAGGCAATTCTTCTTGCACGACATGCAACATTAATTTGAATTTTGGATTTGCGTACCATTGTCGTCTCAAACATTTTGACACTGGGCTATCAATGAGTCTTAGATCTTTAAACCCAAAAAATTTACTGCGGAAACGGTATCCACATCGGTGACTCACGCTAACCCCCCCCCCCCCCCCCTTAAAAAAAAATGCAAAAAAAAAATTGCCAAAAACCCGAAAACTTAGCATTAAAGCCGATTTCTTGAATCTATCAATCAATGTGATCAAGCACATGAGCCATTATGTCACTTTCAATAATATCTTATCTCAATGTAATGTCTCCAGTTTTATTTTTTTTTTTTATGTTATCGTCCCACAACTTTCTCCATTTAAGTCTCCGAACGTATATACAGATGCATTAAATCTAACACAAGTTGTTAACAAAATTTGCAACTGATGGTCTTTCCTCGTTTATACCTATACCACTGTGTTATACCCCTATTGGTACACGGTGTTCCACAATGTGATCATATAGTCGGCTTTGTGAACCTGCTCGAATCTAACAGTGTGACGATGATTTCACACTGCATGTGGTGTGGTTTTTCACACAGTGTTCACATAAACATGTTCCGTTTTACACTGTGAAGTGATAATTCACACTGTGAACATTGATTATTCACAATGTGACCACATTGTTAAAACACTCAGAATTAACAATCTGGGAGATTTCACACTGTGTTTCACATTGTGTTTCACACTGTGGGACAATGTGTTCTTTCCAGCAGGGACATGAGACAAGTAAAGTCTTCCGCAGGGAAATCGTCAGTCTTACCTGGAAGAAAAATACAGAAGAGGAATAATTTTCATTTTAAATGTGCTTTATCCCTATTCAACTAAAAGTAATGTAAATACAAAGTTGACATTTAATAAATCATATTAACAATTTGCAAGAAATACAAATCATCAAGTTGATACAAAATATCTGAACAAATAAATAGAAACAATGTATATATACTTTGCAATAGTGACAATGTGGAAATTTACTATTGTAATGACATGGTATCAGGGTTTCTTTCTTTCTGATTCATGTTTTTTTTTCTCTCTGCCCTAATCTGAACTATATCTTCAAGGGTCATAGGATGGCTAATATACCTGAATAATAATAATGGTGATGATGATGATGATGATAATAATAATGATAATAATAATAATAATAATAATAATAATAGTAAGAGTAATACAATTGATAATGATAAAATAGATGGAAAAGTAAGCAAGCTTACAAAAAAAAAGCAACAAAGGAACGGGACTTTCGTTAACTATCACGGGGCATATTACCTCACGCTTTCTTTCTTTTTTTCACAAATGGCTTTCGCGAGTCATCCAGCTGTCATCAGAATATGCATATAGAATATTTGCATAGTGCAACAGGAAAACAAAGTCAATATACATGTAATATAGAAGCTCAGCGCAAAGCATGGCTGTGTGCTTGCTGCGTATATACGGAACGATTGTTTTATTCATCTTTTTTCTCCATTTCAAAGGATACCAGGCCTCCCCTTGGTCAGAAGTTGGGAGACACTTAGATCTCGATTTCCCCCCCCCTTTCCTCTCCGTCTCCCTCCCCCTTCTCTTTGACCAGTATATTTACCGTGAAAAACGTCTCATGTCCTGTAATTGGTCTCCTAGAATTTTCTCCGAGGGTGCAGGCGTAAAAGCATCAATGCACGAAGACTGAGAACAAAATAGGGATAATGATAAGGGTATAACAAGAGAGAGAAAAGCTCGCACGACCACATTTACATTCCCCAGTCTTGTGGAGTTTTCACTCCTCTTTGTTCTTTAAACTGAGCTGCGATCGATGTCTCCTTTTAAGTAAATAGTGGCGGTGTTTTGGTTCATCAGTGCCTTAGGATTCTCGATAATTTCTGTGTTGTGTAAAGCCACGTGATTCCAGCACGCTGGGGAGAGAGCATCGCATTTCAGCTATTTCCAGATTTTAGCGCATTGGTGTCGAGCAGGCTATGCCGATGCGTGATGCCCAAACTCTTGCGGACAAACAAACAGATGTCTGACGCTCCTTCGTCCTTCGCGGATCATCTTTGATTGTCTGTCAGCTATAGGTGATGTTTTCATTATTTGTCTATCTTTATCTTGTCTTCATTCTTTGATTAATCTGTTGATGTTGTTGTAAATCTTATTAATTTTTCAAGTATCGCATGAGTTTCCTGGTTAGTGTTTACCAAGGCTGAGATTGGTGGATGCATTTGACTACATGGCCTTGCACCTACTCCACGCATTTCACATTGCAGTTATTTTATTTTCACTATGATGATCATTAGTGAATTGATTATGTTAAAAGAACTTGCATCGACCGGGGCGAGTCCTTTCACAGACAACTTTCTGGCACCATTCGAGTTACCATCACCCTTTTTTCACCTGCTCAGGAAGCTGGCCTCATAATAGTTTTCGCGCCTTCCACTATTTACCCCTTCCCCTTCCTCCTTCCGTCCCCCTCCGATAAAGAAATACAAAGAAATGTGGATGAATGAATAAGATAAAATCAGCCAGGAACTCTACAAGAAGCTATTTTGGATTAGTTCCGTATAGGTCGGTATGAACAGATGAATTATGACAGCTGATTATACCTTCGTGGTTCGCACACGTCATACACTTCATATAGGGCTGCCATATGAAATGGCAAACGTTTACTAGTACTAGTATATAGAAATATTAGGTTACTGATCTCAGCAACAAATGCAAAACGTTTTTCCGTCTTGCACTTCATGAAGGCAATCATTTCGACAAGATTCCTTTACATGAATTACGTTCAAGACAGCATTACTAGAAAACGATATAAGTATTCTCTAAACATTACACATCTGAACAGATTTAGCTTGATTTTCGCTGCATGTTTGTCAAGAGACACTGTACTCCATGTTTGTGAAGACTTAAGTCCATTAAGTAGGTCGAGTTATCAAAGCAGTTTACGTTTTTTTTTTTGTATAGTGTTCGTCACATTGTTCTTTCATCCTCTTATCTCTATCAAGAATGCCAGCCAATTTTCTGTTGTAGTGGCAAGGGGACAATCGTTGCGTCGATGTCTTGATATCGCGATGAAACATCCTAAATCTGATTTTAACAAATGCGCTTATCCTAAAGGCTGCAGACCTTGCAGGGAAACAAAAATAGTCACAAAACGAGATGCTTGAATGGTGATATTCAGTAAAGAACCCCACCCAGAGAAAAGAGGATGAGTGAGTGAGAGAGAGAGAGAGAGAGAGAGAGGCAGAGAGAGAGAGACAGACAGACAGAGACAGACAGACAGTCAGAGAATGAGATTTTGTGATTTTACTATTACATTTTAATTCATGACCAGCGTTCACATCATGAATAATACACTTAAAGGGGAAATCCAGTCCAAATATGAGTTAGTCTGATAAGAAAGAGTAAAATATTACGAGTTCAAAGGAATAAACATGATCGAAATCGGATAAAAGATAAGGAAGTTATGATATTTTGAAGTTTCGCTATTGGGGAAAACATGCAGTTCCTGAACAGTCAACATAAAATTTGCAAATGGCAAAGTGAGCATGTCATTCCCTCACATCTTACCATATAGTTTATATATAGAATTTTGAAATTTCCAGTGTTTCATTCAAACGCAATTATGCTCAAATTCTCGCATATCTAACTGATCACTATTCTGAAGTTATTCAACGAGGAATAACGTCATGTTTCAGACTTTAATGACAGAAACATTGAATTTTCGTCATTTTTTTTTTGTACACGATCAATGGAAAATTGTGAGGGTATGACATGGTTTACTCACTCATTTGCATATTCATATCCGAAGATTACCTTTTATTTGATTTTCAAGTGTGGTCTCCGATGGCTTTTAGATAGGCGTTGTTAACCTTGGTGACTCATGTTTATTGAATTAACTTGCAGATGTACAGATGTAGATGGGACTCAGAGGTGGATCTTTTTTTCTTAGTGCCCTTCAATTTTCCCGCTTCTTGTCGAAGACATTTTGGCACGTCTGTTGTCTTCAAAATGATACTTCTGTGTTGGTCATATGGCAATTTGCCCTCTTACGATTTCTTTGTATTGGTAAAATACACGGATTTTCGAACCCTGATAAAACCGGAATTAAAGCCAATCTACACTTCCACGAATCGCAATCCGGATCATCCTGGATCTTAATCCGGGACGCTCCTGTGTACGATACCACGATCTCCTCTGAGTGCCGGTGTGGATAGGTTCCGAACTGGGTGGATACACGGACAAACACAGTGTTTACACTGACAAAACAAGGTAGCAACGCGGACCACACCGGAAAACGCATACAGGGCTGACACGAATTTCAAAGAAGAGCATTGAGGCTGCTGGGTCTTTTACGGTTCTTCCATGGAGGTGTACGTACGTTGTCAATAGGGATATCCCATGAAAGCTGAAGGGGTAACTTATTTTACGTAATTGAGCCTGCACCAGTCCGCAAAATCCTGCTCCTGCTCCTCACAAAGGCGCAAGGCTAGAATAGTTTCTTCTAATGCTTCATACGTGATTGCCTTTCGATTGTTTTTACGAGTGTGGATTCCGATGTCATTTACGGCCGGGTCATAAAACGGATTTGATCAGGGTGAAAATGAGCCGGATTAGTGCCGGAATGGAGGGTGATGCTATAAGCAGTGACACGCGGCCTGATTTCGAACAGGGTCCAGAAGGAATTAAAACCGTATCGACCCGGTTCGACCTACAGAGATCCGTATCGAACTGTATAAAAATCCACTTTAAATCCTTAACTGAGTCCTTTTCGACCTCTATCGACCCGTGTCAACCCGCTTCGACCCGTACCGACCCGGATGTAAGCCTTGTCATCATCCGTTGCATTAAGGCAATGCGGTATACGGCAAGGGTCCATACGGTTTTACCTGCGCGTTAAAGCGGGTCGATGCGAGTCAATGCGGTTCGAACCGGGTCGATTCGGATATCGATACGGAATTGAAGTCCGTGAGAAAATGTGGAACATGACCAAAAATTTTTCTCCGCCGTATCGTAGCCCCCGGAATCCATCAGGAATTGACACGGGTTACGATGCGGGTCGATGCGGGACTCTGCGGCTCGACCCGTGTCGATACGGTTTTAATTCCTTATAGACCCGGTTCGAAATCCGGCCGTATGTGACTGTAGAATTAGTACTCGTTGACTTCATTTGATTCCCGTGTAGGTGGTGACGATTTTGGAGGTTGATCTTTTTCCCTTTTTTGTCTAAGGCATCTTGTTACGTCTGTTGTTTGTAACGGATGCAGTCGACGGCTGCATGGAGGTAGACCTACGCGCAGTGCCTTCAAGAAAGAGTACGGTTTACTTTACATTGTACCTTGCCTGTTTGTGTATAGACACCGTATTTGTCCGTACCGTATCCAGTTGGGAACGAATCCACACCGGCAATTAGAGAAATCGTTGTTCTGCATGCACTCTGGAACACACCGGATTAATATCCGATATGATCCGTGATGCGATCAATGAAGTGCAAGTAAGAAGGGTTTTTACATGGACCACACGGTGCTACACGGAGGTACATGGTGCCTTCATGGAAGTGTACGGACTGTTTTTTTTTTTTTCCGCAGTGAACTCCTGGATGAAAAATTACGCAAGGTTATTTGATACTACATACAATTGTAATACCTTTTTTTTAATGCCAGTACGCCAAGGCTCACTCCAAATGCCTCCCCAGTGTTTGGCGGAGATAACACGGATGACAATCCCATCCTGGAGCGACGATGCGGGATGATCCGTGATACGATCCATGAAAATGTTAAGGGGTTAAAGTTTCTGCAAGAAGAAAATACTTGAAAACTTGTAAACTAAGTGTCATGCAGGATGAGAAAGAAGGGAGAAAACCAAATGAGGAATGTAAGGGGGAAATAATACCAGTGCGCATTATTATATTCGAGAACTAGCGCAAGGAATGCACGGTAATAGTAAAGCATAATTATAAGCAGGTGAATTTATGACACAAAATATGAAGCCCAGAATTGTTTCAGAAAAAAACAAAAGAAACAGAATCGCATATTCGGCGTCTGCTTATAATATTTAATGCAATATGATGTCAATAATGTGGCATTATAGATAAGACTCTTGACTTTCAATTGCAGAGGTCCCGAGTTCGAATCTCATAAAGTTCGTACTACCTAGAATAAGATATTTCTATACACCATGTTTCCCTGGATCCGGATGTACGAATGGGTACCTAGCATTTTTTTTTTCTAAACGCTCGGATAGTGATAATGGCACGGTCTTCTGTGGCAGGGCAACTCAGTGGCAACATTGGAGAGGCTACCTGAGTAAAGAAGACCATACGTTAGTATTGCCAAGAAGCTGTCAATTAGAGTTGAAAGAGGGTTTATCCAGTAGAAAATAAAGAAAATGGGAAGTGGACCTGATGGACGAAATCTTTAAAAACATATTGAGCTCTCATATTCCAAGCAATCCATACCCTCCCTTGTGGTATGGACACAACGAAATGAAGAGACGTTATTATCAAAATTGTCTCTGTACAGGGTGGCCCAGAAAGAACGGAACGCCTAAGATCTTAAATGTCAGCAGTATCGTTGCAAATATGTCATTATTTTGCATACTATTGGAAAGGCCATTCTTTTTCAATAGAATGACACCAAATTCTTTAATTTTGGTTAATGCGTTATGATTTTAGGACAATGTGTGGAATGTGGGGCGGAAGGTGTAATTGTTATTGTCCGTTATCATTGTGAATAATGTGAATGTCATTGTGAATATACCATTGTGAATGCTACTGGTTCTATGGCAAGCCGAATTCTCGCTGGTTTCGGTGTCTCTGAGAGTGCAAAATGATCACATTTTGAAAATTGCAAGGGTTGACAAAAATGGTCCTAAAATCACAGCACATTAACCAAAATTAAAGAACTTGGTGTCATTCTATTGGAAAAAGAATGGCCTTTCAAACAGTGTGCAAAATAATGACATATTTGCAACAATATTGCTGAAAATAAAGATCTTAGGTGTTCCATTCTTTCTGGGCCACCCTGTATGTGGCCCGACATCGCTCGAACGTAATTCACATCGTGCTTGTCTATCCTTTGTTCATCAAATCTCTCCCTGTATATTCCCACGCGCATGTAACTGATGCAGGAGCAAATATCATTCATACAATTCAGACATGGCTCCCTCAAATAATCGACAGTTTACCATTAAGTCTTTACCCACGAGAAAATTCAATCTTTTCAGTCCGACAAAATAAAATAACTACGCAAAGTAATGTTATGCTACTATTCCATTGAATCTAATTGTCTGTTTTTGATAGAGTGTTTGCATTTACCAACACCAAACCAGATACTGTGTACTGAAATAGCTCAAAGCTGCATGATGTCAGATACTAGTAAGAGCTCCCACCAGTGTTGACTTTCAACGCGGGATGTTGCTTCCATACACCGACACGCTGTGATAACTGGTTTGAATCAGAACGAAACAGTCTACAAGAAGGTGTGTTTTTTTTAATATTTTTACGTTACATTGTGTCATTTGCATTTGTTTTCAAAAGGGTACAAAGCGCTTTATGCTAGATAACAATACGTAAAACAGAAGTGAGTCTTAGAAGTATGTAGATATTCCATGTTTCTTTGTTTCGAGTAGATTCTTCTTTTTTTGGGGGGGGGGGGTGCTGATTGACAATGTTTGCTGTGTGCTGACGTTGACGTCTTATGCAAACGATTAATCCGTGGATTTATTGATATCTGCTGATTATGGATAATTTTCCTTTTGAAGAAACATGTAGCTTGTTTAGCATTTTCAGCTTCCAAATGTGCATGTTCTAAGAATGCATGTTCAACAGAAGCCAGGCATGATATTGTATTAAAAAAAGGAATACATTTTTATTAATGTTAAGGAAGACAACAAAATGGGAACAACTCCTGTTTAGTATTTTATATTATGGGTCCTCTTTTTAATGCATTCAATGTTGGTTGGGTTTTTCATTGCGATATATCGAAAATATTGCGTCTACTATTATTTAACTAGCAAAGGGCATCGGAAACTGCGCAGGTACTATCATCATCATTTTATTCTGATGCAAAATATTGTCAACATGCTCTCTTAGATCATTACAACAAGAAAACTGACAATGATAGTTTATCTGTATGAATGAGTTAAGAATATCCAATCGAGCTGTCTGTCTCTGGTTAAGTAAAAATATACATTACCTTTAATTCAAGAGCCATAATTCATAATATCATAAATATTTCGAATCTATCGTTGTTTCGAACGTGGAAATACGCATCTCAGACTATAGGTAAGGTCCAGGTAATTTCACCATTGCATGGTCAAAGACTTCATGGGCAGAATTACAATCTCAAAATTAACAAGAATTATTTGTTTTAATGTAATTCTTCTTTGTGTTGACAGAAGCAGAATTAATTTGTTTTTCAAGCATCGCAAATTTGTACAGCATTCCAAACCGATGAAAAGAGAATATATCTTATATATATATATATATATATATATATATATATATATGCGTGCCAAGGACTGTGACTCAGCGATTTCGAGATATGGGTTGGTGTGACATTCTGGTACTCCTTCAAATCGTTAATCGGCACGTACGACAAAATATATCATATTTGATGACCCCGTCGATATGATAGAAGTCATTTTATTGAACAGTAAATAGTGTGAAGACATCTGACCCGCCACACTCGTGGCTTTAATAATGTGAATCATCGTGAGGTTCAGTGTGAGCGTGCGCTGGATTTCTGTTTCCCCTTCTCAGCGCGATACGCAGAGTAGAAAATTTAATTTCACCGCATCGATCCTCATCTGGCTCTTCAGCAGACAGCCAGTTTCACATGCACGTATTTACCTGATCAATACCAAATTCGGGCGGGGGTGAGAAAGGAACCCCAATCAACTTATATGGTCCATATTCCTACTTCCCCCAAATAAAAAAAAAAGAAAAGAAAGGGGACGAGAAAGAGCAAGGGTCGTATGTAGAGAAAAGACGGGTACTACATGTGAAGAGGGGTCTCTTCTGCTATAAACTGGTTATATCCCCCAACCCCTCCCCCCAAAAGAAAAACCCAGAGAAACCTTCATAATGACAAGCAAAAACACACACACACGCGCGCATGGATATGTTATCATATGCATATCTGTGTGTGACATTACTTTTACAACTCAACGACTGCTGCTTGAAGTTGGTTATATTCCCCAAAAAAACTTTAGTTTATAATGTGTATGTTTATATATGTTATATATATATATATATATATATATATATAATATATATATATATACATACTATATCCATTTATCTATATATCAGATTGCATTTATCTATTCATTCAAGTATTTATTCTACTATATCCACACGGGCTCTTGGTTTCTAGGCTGTTATTCCACAAGTCCGTGCATCTTTAAAAAACAAAACAAAACAGTTACGTAACATGGTAGAGTAACAAACAGAAACACAACGTACAAAAAACTTGAAATATACAACCAACAACGGAAAATAACATTAGAATTTTTAAGATTGACAGCTACAAATCACAATCCACCCCCCCCCCCACACACACACACGCACACACACGCAGACAAACACGACCAACCTGACAAAATCATTCGTGTTTTATTTTCAAAGAAGAAAAGAAAGTCATCTATACAAAGCATCAAGTTTGATAAATCCATCACTGGACGTTCGATATACCTTTTTTTTTCAGTCGAGGATATGTCATTAATACTACTCTTTTCGGGTATGGAGTCCGACTCTTTGTGTTTCATTATCTCCATGAAGATTATTTAAGAATGCATTGAATAGCTATACCTATCCATTCAATGATGTGCAGTCAAGTACAAGTTGTCTTGCTGTTTCACAATACCCATGTATGTAACTACGTACAAACACCCCCACACACCAACAAACAAACAACATTCGAAACAGAGATGTCTAGGCTTTTTATAGATTCTAAATAAACCTACCTGGACATCTGAAACATAGAGCAAATATTTACAGCAACATGTTGAGTTTACTCGTAAAGTTTACACTTTCTACAGTGGTTTCGCATTCAGAGAAGATTATGGGAGAAAAAAAAAAACATTTTGAGGAAAATAAGTAGGCCTATTATACAAAACGATGCAACGAATTGAAATTTGGGAATCTATTCATTTTTCACTCAAATCTCAAAAATAAACTCAACTAATCTATAAAAAAAAAAATAAGATAAAATTAAAATTATGTGCCTTCGATGGACAAATAGATGTTATCATTATTGACATAGAGTCAATGGGCTCAGCTAGGTGTATATTATGTACATGAAATGAAATCGTGTGTCATTGTATCTATCATTGTAATTATCATTTTCGTCGGTATCTACCACTTTCTTCCTATCATGATCCAATCGTGTCTTTGAACGTAGGATGATAATATATATTCTTCATTGATGATTTCTAGGTCACCTTCACTTCCTGCAGCATTTGTTTTCATTTTTCCTCCAAATTAATGCAGTTACATGTAATTGTTAATCGCACGAACAGGCAACCAGCAGTATACATCACTTGTTTCACGCACTTTGGCATGCAACCTCTGTTTCGCCACAGTTAGGTTCTCTAAATTGCTAAACCTGTTCCTATTCGAACTTGTTTTCATCTTCAGGAGAATCTCTTTCTTTCCTACTCCCTTTCTATATCATTGTTCTTGTTGTTGCTTGTAGATGGTGACTTCGCAGATGATGTATCTTGGCGGTATGACTCGTGGGCTGACAACGGTTTATCCTCCAGATACCCCGATGGTGCAGACACTTCTTCTTACGTCCTGTGCGATGACAACAGTCGATGTCTCTTGATGGAATAAGTGCTACTTCTGGTTTCTCACCGATGATTTGGGTGGCAATTGCGTCAGGGTTGTTTTTTTTTTTTTCGGGGTTATTCCACGAGCTAGACACCCACGAGTCATACGCCCAACGAACTGAAAAAAAAAAAAAATGTCTACGAGTCATGCACCCACGAGTCATACAGCCTACGAGGTAGACACCAAGTAAACAGACCCATTACTCATGCGTAAGTTATTGCACTTCCCATCAAACTCGGCTTCACTCAAATTACGCTGTCTTCATAATTATACACCGGCCGTATTTTACTCGTACAAATGACGTATACATTCGCAGATCATGCATGTATGGAACACTGACACTTTGTCAACTTTTCAAGAATTTCTCGCGAGTTGACACTCGTTGACACTCCTGACTACAACTCGGCTAAGTGGGAGCTTAGTGTTTAGCTCTTGCACTGCATGACTCGTGAGCTGTATAACTCGTGGACTCAATGACTCGTGGGTGTCTAGCTCGTGACGTGTACTTTTTTTTTTCTCCCTGTTGTTCTTTTACTTTTTCACTTTTCAAATATCTGATGCAGGACCTCATCCTACTTGAGCAATATTTTTTTTTCAGCCCATTGGTTTTATGTTGTGCTCCTCCACATTTTTTTTGCAAGGTCAACGACATCAGCTTGTGTGGAATCCATCCTCGACGGCAATTCATCAATTTCTCTATAACTGGATTGCTTACAACTGTTTTTTTTTATAGGAGTTTAGTAAATTCCTCACTTCTACGCAGATCTTTCCTCATCTGGCAAGTAGAAGCTCGGATCAGCATGATCAGTTGGGATCAATCTTGTATTACGATCGTATCGGCACTGCTGGACATGTTCGTGGTAGTTACATCAATGCGATAATTCAAATTATGAGAGAGACAATCCTAGACTCTTACAGCTGAAGGCAAACGAGTGACGCAGAGTTCGGCGCCCAGAGACACCACTTGCAATAGCACTGCACGGAATCAGTTACACGGAGCTGCATGGAGATGGATAAAAACAGCATCTTCAAGATCTAAATCTAAAGTTGCTTGAAGTTGGTTCAAAAAATGATTCTCTCCATCGATGGCCAGCATTCCTTCAGTGATCATGATCGATCTACAGCGGAAGAGCTCCGTCCATACAGAACACATGACTTGGATATTTTGTTGCTGAATTGCTGTGAAATCAAAGCACACATTACAGACAACAACGATTTCCTGCATGTGAGCCGCATGTCAGACGAAAGTGGTGTAAGAGTCAAACCATGTAACCACACTTACACACACACACACACACACACACACACACACACACACACACACACACACACACAGAATATCATAAAAGGGTGTGAGTGTGTCACACTCACACCCTTTTATGATATTCTTTATTTGAATTTCACTCAATATCAGCATCATTGTTCACAATGAATATCGTTTAACGCATGCAAGCATGCTGTATTCTTTTAACTTGTGCCGCTAACATAAATCACGTTCTTCTCTTTTTTAACATGCAAAAAAGAAACAAATAAACACACACACATAAAAATACACCTGTCGAAGTATGTTATTCATGTATATTATGTGATTATATAGTTAAACCGTGTGAAGAAGAACAGCGATTCATCTATGTTTGTATAGAGGAGAAAAAATATTGAAAATCATGACTTTCAATTCGGAAATTCGGTCGAGGAATTCCAATAACTGCATTTATATATAAATGCAAAGTGAGTATTAAAACCTGATTAAAAGAAAGTAACTATTGGGAAAGCTTCAGAATTTGCCATTACTCTCATTACACTACATCCCATACAAGACACAATTTATGCGATAACTATAAACGGAAAAAATTGTCAAAGCAAAAGTTTTGATGAAACTAAAACTAAAATCAAACACACTAACAAGCAACAACACGATTGGGATTCAGATCGAGAACTAATTACCCTGTGATATTTCTTTAGGCCTACTTCAATTATCTTACCTAATTTGCCATATTCTATTTTTTGATCTTAGTAATTCACGACATGTGCATATTTTCCTTCGTTTTGTCCCGAACTGAATTTGCATCATCTGCTGTATTGCGAAAAACCAATTCAAAATATGGAACTATGGCATCGACCTTCCTGCTACTGCTTTCAATTCCATGACTCGGGTTGTAATCATAATAATGAGCTGCATATTTTGCACCTGCTCTCTTTCGTTTCTATTTCTATGGGCCGACATTATTTCATATAGGTCAGGCAAGATAAGCCCCGCCTCGGATGAGCTTTGTGACGGATAACGGGGCTGAAAGCAGAAGGCATCAACTCTGAATACATTAGACACCTGGGCTTTTGCACCAAGAGGCAAATCAGAAATGTCGCCTATAGTTTCCATTGTCATACTTTGGACTAGTTTTCGTGTAGAAATGGATGTGTAGGAGGAATGCATTATATGAAAACCCGAGAAAACAGTGTGAAGTCAGATGTCATAAGCCTTTTTTTTTCTAGTAATGTCGTCATCACTTCTTCCTTCCTTCCTTCACAGCGTGAATATGTATTTATATCATATTTAGATATATATACATAATCAGGCGTACCTGTGTTTTGATGCCTTGTCTGCTATACCGACGGATATATACCAAACGAATATATATATATATATATATATATATATATATATATATATATATATATACAATATATGGGTTGCATGCACAAAGTCGCCTACTTCGGACTTAAAGGACAAGTCCACCTTCATAGTTGCTATGAGGATTGAGTGAATGCAGCAATATTAGTAGAATACATCAATGAGTTTGAGGAAAATCGAACGGTCCGTTCAAAAGTTATGAATTTTTCAAAATTCTGCTCAGTCACTGCTGGATGAGAAGACTACTGCAGCTTGTGATGTCATTATTGTGTAGAACGACATAAAGAAAATATAAAGAAAATTCAACATATTTTCACTTTTCTCGCATATTAAAGGGACTGTACAGCAGTACAGTACTGGTTGAGGTGGGAATTCATGTTTTGAACATTCGTAAGTGAGATAACGAGAAACCTCTTATGAAATATGGAACAGCATGTAATTTCAAGAAGGATTCAACGTTTATTTGATGACAATTGGTTTTCAAATGGCTGAGATATCCCCCCCCCAAAAAAAAGTGATAATAATAAAAGGCAACAGGCCACGGCTTTTATTAGGATCTCTTTGTTTCACCTTGTTTTTGGATATCTCAGCAATTTCAAAACCGATTTTCATCAAATAAACTTTTGATACCTCTTTGAACTGCATGCTCTTTGACATCTCATAGAATGGTTTCTGAATATCTCACAAAACGTTAAAAGCTAAATCCTCACCTCGACCAGAATTGTACACACCCTTTAAAAGAACACTTGACTTACCTCTCTTCGAAGGCAGGGGGAAATTTTATTACCGTTAACATACGTCACTGACAAGTCGAGGAATTGTTCACTTTAAAAAAAGTAATAACATGTTGTGAAATTTTCTTTATATTTTCCTTGTATTGTACTACACATGTGATATCATGCACAGTAGCAGTCTTCTCATCCAGCAGTGACTGCATGAGCAGATACTTTAAAAATTCACAACTTTTTAACAGACTGTCCGATTTTCCCCAAACTTTCACTTCTGTGTTCTACTCATTTACTCAATCCACATGTCTATGAAGGTGGACTTGTCCTTTAAGACGTGAATACAAAGAGACAACATGCATTGCGTCTATCATGTGCTTCTTGATATCGTGATTTATGCGTCAACGATATCCAGATGGTGACCCTGTCAAGTGTACGGTTTCCCCAATATGCATGATAATAATTTGCAAGATATCACTCTGGTTGATGCTATAGAGAAACAATGTGGAAAACGACGTGTCACGTGTACCGCCGACCAAAATCCTCTTTATTGGCCAGTCGGTTTGATATTGATTTGAGAGCAAACACTGGCAAAGAAATCTCAGGAGAAAATGTCAATGGACTGCATGAATCGAAAAGAAGAAAACCCTAACAACAACACAAGTTGTGAATCACTATATAATCTTTTTGTAATTGGAGTAGGGAAAGATAAGGGAATTTCCCATTGTTTCTTGATTAAATCGTATAGAAATATTTTTTTTTTTCACCAGCCTGTCCAGTTGATGAGCAATGCCCGGTGGATGATAGACCTTAAGCAGGATTTGCAAATAGAGCGCGCAAAAATAGAGCAGACGATTCTCCTGCATCTTAAGTGACCGATCGAGTCTGGCATGAAATACTCCCTCGGGCAATCAATTATCGATCAAGTTGTTACCTGAACGGTAAACAAAGGAAGAACGACAGTTACACTGGTCTTAAAGAATAAATCGACAGATACATCTGCCAGCTGTGTATGCTTATTAAATATATATGATACATTATTGCATATGATTAAGTTACGTTCATGTCGCGAATGTCATGTATCTTCCAAGTGAGTTACTGCTCTGTTTTAAAAATGCATGTGTATTATTTAGGGCTAGAGTTAGGTAAGCTATAGCAATCCATCTACGCATTTTGGTGTGAGGATTTATTGGGGGGAAAGGACACAACGCCTATTTAGATAAATGTGATGGAAATGCACGATGTGTATTCATTTATTACTGTTGCTGGAGAAGAGAAAATACAGATATGAAGCCAAGATAATAAATTCAATCATGAATGTTCATAAAAAAACGCCCAACGCAGTCGAATTCATGTTCCTTGTGAGACACACAGTATAATAGTCTGACTACACAGTCATATTGTCAGTCATGAAAATTGCCAGCCTACGCAGCCCGAGTTACATATACGAGTAGTGTTGGGCAAATATTAACAGACGATCGATTAGAGTTCTGCAAAACACAGCTACACCAGGGGAAATGGGTGCACGTCACGTCACGTCACGAGAGTCATGCATCCCACGAGTCATACAGCTCACGAGTCATACAGCTCACAAGTCATACAGCCCATGAGTTATACAGCTCACGAGTCATACAGCCCATGAGTTATACAGCTCACGAGTCATACAGCCCATTAGTTCGACACTAAGCTAACAAGACCCACGAGACCGACACATTAAGCCCCGTGTTGTATCTGTCGAACTCGTGGGCTGTTTTTACCTAGTGTCGAACTCATGGGCTTTTTTTTTCGCCTAGTGTCGAACTCATGGGCTGTATGACTCGTGAGCTGTATGACTCATGGACCTGTTTTCAATGTCAAACTCGCGGGCTGTATGACTCGTGGGTGTCGGTCTAGTGGGAAGACCCCGGAGAAATAACATGGAATCAGATTGGATATACCCATTGGTGTTATACAAGATTTATAAAGTCATATTTGATAATCATCTTGATGCTTCCTATTTCTTCTTGTTACTACGTATACTCGAAAGACTTCTCATTGACCAAAAATTGGATTAACATTATTTGATAATGATTATTTGGTAAGGTATAAACTGCTTTAGATATAAAACAGCAACACTGCCTTAAGAAAAAATGCACTGTGAGTATAATATTATTGTTGAGTGAGTTGATCAAGTAGCGAGGAGAAATTTGCCTTTATTTCCGTCATGTTTAGATATTTCATTGAATTACGGCGACAGTGTGGAAGTGGTTCATCTACAATTCCTGTGGTAATCAATATTGCAATTACGCCCGGAAATAGTGTCCCGTTGAGTCGCATGGTGTGCGGGGGTGACATTTAATCAGGAAAGCTGGAAAAAAAAAGGACGGATGGCACAGAGGAGAATAGGGCCCAGGCAGGCAGATATTTAGAAGAGAAGCAGATAAGTGAAAAAAAATCCAGTGTAATCAGAAAAAAAAAAATCAACTTCGTCAGTGACGACCATTCGAATATCAATTAATCATGTTGTTGTGTATGTTGACGTTTCGCGTGTTTTATTAGAAGTCCACAAAACTGTTTTGGTCATTGAACTGTCTTTAGCTTACTGGCTGAAGGTCAGCAGTTGCCTTCTACGGAAACCCTCTACATTTTCACAATCTTTAATTTGTGTCATATGCAGTTCGATAAGAATTAAGTGCGTTGTCAAAAATAGCTCATGAACCCGAATCGGCTACCGATGAGAGACCTTTTTCCTGAATGTTTCAGTCATTTTGTAAGGTCCTTGAGTGCTTATTTCTTCCGTTCATTTATGTATGAAATCAGATAATCGCCTACAGTGTTCTTTGTCATGCTTTGGCCTAGTTTTCGTGTAGAAATGGGTGTGTAGGAGGAATGCATTATATGAAAACCCAAGAAAACAGTGCGAAGTTAGATGTCATATATAAGCCTTGTTTTCTAGTAATTTCCTTCTTGTTTCACAGCATGAGTATTTTTTTCGGCGCATATAGCCTGCATGCATTTTAATTTTCATTTATGTATAGAATGACTCTGTAATAGATGCATATACTGAGTAATCACTTTTCTGCTTCCATTCGCTTAGCATAAGTAGATTGATTTGGTTTGAGTTTTCGAACATAGTTCGCATGAGCGAAGCTGTGTCAGATAGCCACAAACGTGACTTGTTTCCCAACAGAGGTGGCGCCCTAATTTGTCATCTTAAAGTGTGGATCTTCATCTATGCCTTCTTTCTCTCTCTCTCTCTACTAAATGTTCGGGCTCCCTGCCCTTTGTCAAGTGATTTTGCAATCAAAATCACTTGACAAAAGCGAGGGAGCCCGAAAATGTGTGTGTCAAAAATTAACTGCTGGTACGAGACAGCATGAACTTAAAGGGATGGTACAGTATTGATGAAGATGAGAATTGGGCTTTTATCTTTTTGTGAGATACCAAGAAAACACTTATGAAATAGTACAGGGCATACAATTTTAAGAGGAATTCAAAGTTTATTAGATGAAAATCGGGTTTGGAATGACTAAAACATCCAAAAAGTAAGTAAAACAAAGCAATCGTAATAAAAGGTGGGTCCCACATTTTATTAGAATCGCTCTGTTTTGGATATCTCAGCCATTTCAAAACCAATTTCATCAAATAAACATTGAATTCTTCATGGAATTACATGCTCCTTCATATTTCATAAGCGGTTTCTCATTATCTCACCAAAAATGTTAGAAACCTGAAATTAGGTCTCAACCAAAACTATACGATCCCTTTAAGTTCTGTTCTCTTGACTGTGCGTGTGTGTCTACCTTGTCTGATTTGTCTCTTTATTTTCCGTGTTTTCCATAATTATAATGAATTATATCTTTTTCAATCGCAGTCGTTTCAATTTCTGACAATTACTAACAACAAAAAACTAACTTGAAGTATATATTGATGCTGTAAGCTATTCATAAACATATTCATATTTGTATTCAACTCATATAGGAAACATACGTTCCTGTATATTGCATGAAAACAATGTTTTTGGTGACTTCATTTTCCACGCGAAAATTTTGCCTGCTTGGAGCATTTTACTGATATTTCTATGACATTGCTCCCTCCCAATACGAGGCACTACGGTCCTGGATCCTGATCATACAGACTTAAGATCGTACCTTAGATGGTTTGGTCTTCAAGCATTCAACACTGTTCGCTCTCATCGTCTCTACTCGCGATGCATAAACGCAGCATCTGAGAGAGCGTAAAATTGAAACGAGTCAAGCATATTATGCTAGAGGGGGATTTAACTTTCCGCGGTTGCCTTCCATTCGAGATCGTTTTAATGACCTGCGTGGAACTCGTAAGCGCGTATGTTGCTTTGATGCCTATTTTACATCACACATGGATGTACGCATAATTCCCTCCCCTTTTCCCACTTCCAGTTCAAACATGATATGCCAACAACGACTAAATCAACCTCTACCTATATCAGTAGTCTTGTATGTCTCTTGCTCCTTCTTACATTATTCTTTACAAGCAAAAAAAAAAAGGAAATGTATGTTATTATGTTTAAAAAATATGCGAAAATAATTGAACTGAACCTTACCTGATTAACATGAATACATTTAAATAAGACATGTCAGTATATTCTTGACGCAATCGTATTATATAGACAACAGGAAAAAATGTGCCGAAAGGTTATCATGATTATATCTGATTCCCATGCTGCCGTAAAAATATAGCATAGAACGTGAAATGTATAAAAATAAGAAGAAGAAGGAAGGGAAAAAATCCCCAGTGATATACGAATTTCTGATTTTTATTATTATGAACAAAAAACCCGCATACAACCAGACTTCAGGCTAGAAAACATTGATCTTTCTACCTGCCTTCATGTCTTTTGATTGATGATAGCACCCCCCCCCCCCACACACACACACATACGCACACTGCCCGACGTATACTTGCTATAATAAAGGATCAATTGTTTTAAGTTAAATATTTTGCCGGAGTTAGACCTGCCCATGTCTTAGCACATTATGCAATTGCGTCTCTTGAAAATCCGGCATAATGTATCATGCTATAATCTCAGTAGACATGGTAGATGGTATAGCAGTTTGATTGTTCACAAGAACTCAGTAAACAGAAGTTGTTGACTAACTCGGTAAAATGTTTTTTTAAGTGGTAGAGAATTCTACACTAGAGACCTAGGCCTATATGCCACACAGGTCGTGTAAAGTTTTTTTTTTTTTTTATTATTATATCTCGGATATCATCCTAATCCGTATCATTTTCATCGTTTGGATTACATGGATTGTATCACCATCAATATTGCTACCATACTTATTGATTATATCGTAACCTTCATCATTATTATGATAGCTGATACAAGTTTATCATCACCACAATATTATTGTATTGTCTAGGAATTGGCCTTGTATGACTCATGTAGGTCGCTGTCTTTCTATCAGTAAGTGGTTGGAAAATTTCTATAAAGCACAGCATTAGACGGAGAGGGTCATGACAGTAACTAGGAAAATGTGGAGGAGGAGGAGGAGGAGAAGAAGGATGGAAGAGGAGGAGGATGGAGGGGGAGGTGGATGGAGGGGGAGGAGGATGGAGGGGGAGGTGGATGGAGGGGGAGGTGGATGGAGGGGGAGGTGGATGGAGGGGGAGGTGGATGGAAGGGGGAGGTGGATGGAGGGGGAGGAGGATGGAGGGGGAGGTGGATGGAGGGGGAGGTGGATGGAGGGGGAGGAGGATGGAGGGGGAGGTGGATGGAGGGGGAGGTGGATGGAGGGGGAGGTGGATGGAGGGGGAGGTGGATAGAGGGGGAGGAGGATGGAGGGGGAGGTGGATGGAGGGGGAGGTGGATGGAGGGGGAGGTGGATGGAGGGGGAGGTGGATGGAAGGGGGAGGTGGATGGAGGGGGAGGAGGATGGAGGGGGAGGTGGATGGAGGGGGAGGTGGATGGAGGGGGAGGTGGATGGAGGGGGAGGAGGATGGAGGGGGAGGTGGATGGAGGGGGAGGTGGATGGAGGGGGAGGTGGATGGAGGGGGAGGTGGATAGAGGGGGAGGAGGATGGAGGGGGAGGTGGATGGAGGGGGAGGTGGATGGAGGGGGAGGTGGATGGAGGATGGAGGAGGATGGAGTGGGAGGTGGATGGAGGAGGAGGAGGATGGAGGGGGAGGTGGATGGAGGGGGAGGTGGATGGAGGGGGAGGAGGATGGAGGGGGAGGTGGATGGAGGGGGAGGTGGATGGAGGGGGAGGTGGATGGAGGATGGAGGAGGATGGAGTGGGAGGTGGATGGAGGAGGAGGAGGATGGAGGGGGAGGTGGATGGAGGGGGAGGTGGATGGAGGATGGAGGAGGAGGAGATCTAGGATCGCGAGGAAGGTTTAGGGTAAGACACCGCTACACCTGAAACCGCGGAAGAAAGGTCAGATTAGTGGCCAGAAAGAAACCGAGACTCGTAATAGGTGAAATGGAAGGCATCACGGGGATGCCAGGGAATGAAACCAAAGAAGGGCAGCGCGGTAGGATGTTTTTCAGGACGTTCGAGAAAGATGTAGCAAGTGAAAAAAAAAAGAAGGGTGAGGGATTGAGACCGCAAGAAAAGGAAGTGATGATCACCGGATCGCTGCGTCCTACACGGCTGACAAACCATCCCTGAAGCACAACAAATTTACCCGGAATGTAATGTATCGCGGAATGTTTGACCCCGATATCTAAATTTTTCTACACCTGCGACGACTGCGAGTTCTCTGAAGCCCCGAAAATAGCAAGACAAAAAACGTGTGCAAGCATTCCGTGGGTGTCCTCCAAAACTTGATATGCCATAATTACAGGAAATGCAAATCACATCAGCACGCGACGTTTCGGGCACGGAAATTGATTGTCTCTGACATAATGGTGACAATTTGGTATTCTCTCCTATCGAACACAGCTCGCTCGCGCCCGCTTGAGACTTTCAAACCGAAGCCGGCAGGTGAACTGTGCACCTTTTCTCTTCAACGGCTCATCCGAGCTTATACTCATTAGTCGGCGAATCGACTTCGATTATGCCATACTCTGAATACTGATAGCCTAGATATGTCAATGACATTCAATCTTCTTCTTATCACACGTTTAGCGAAAAAATAGTATTCTACTCCGTAAAGATACCATCCAATTGACGTAGTTGATCACATCGCACCGCTTCCCACATTAATAGGAGCGCCGGTGTACCCCTTTGTAGTGCATTAAAACGTGCATTTACTATCATGAAAATCATGTACGTGAAATGCAATATGCATAATGGGATGTAGACAGCCGTCTAAATTTGGTGATCATTTTACAGAAAGTTCCTTGACCACCGCGATTTTTCTTTTAACGGGATTTCCAAAAATCGTCTTTCTCTGTCATTCTCTTAATAGGATCTCGGATGAGCAACAATTTCTTCTCCTGACGCGATCTCGCGTGAAAAACGAAAAGGACTGGATATTGGTCAGAGTAAAAGCTATTCCAGTGTAGGTGAGTTAGCATGCAATTTATGAGTGAAATTTCTGTTCCACTTCAGTGTTGTTGTTTTGTTGTTTTTTTTTCTTTTTCTTGCTTGTACCGATGTACTTTATATGATGCTTAGTTTCTTGTGGTTGTGGTGGATGGGGTTGTTGCCGTGGACATCGTATGTTATACATTGTCATACAATGATACAAAATTCAATTAATTTCAAAGAAACAACAATATAATTCTTTTTTACTCGAGTAGTATATAATGACACTGCTTGCACAGTTTACGAATGCACAACTTTCGCACAATTTCTTTGCAGATACAATATCATGCTATCAAGCTGCTTGTTCATATGCGTTAAAAGTTATCTGAGACTTTGTATATTATATTTCCCTTTTTTCTCGAAATAAAATGCGACAAGGACAACGACATGAATCAATATTAATCACTGAAATAATATACTTCAAGATTGAAGTGCGTCCGGCACGTACTTGGAATGGGCAAGTCTATCCTTCAGATGTTACGTTCTGATGTTAAGGAGCTGGGATTAAGGTGAGCAAGTGGCTTCAGTAATAATCACTTAATGCCAAGTTCTCCCCCAGTGGCCTGGGTTTAGGCCCAAGATACAATCGTATGAGAGATCGCATTAAGCCGCCTCTACATCATCCATGCAATATAATTATGATATGTGCCCGCTGCTGTCTCCTTTATAGTTCAAGTCGTGTTACATACAACATTGCTCCACATGAGCAGTTTAACGGACATAAAAATGACGGTTAATATTTATCATACAAATATTCAATGTTTATGGGTGCGATGGTTCCGAATATTACATGAGCTGGCAAGTTTAACCGTTTTATTCAATGATGGTAAGCGGAGTTAGAATAGAACGGTTTAACTTGCACCGAATGTACAATATTCTTCGAACCGTCGCACGAGTAATAAAACATTGAATATTTGTTTTATACAACACATGCACGATATAGACCTGGTCTAGACCAAAATAAATCTAATGTTAAGCCTATCTAGGAGGAGAACTAACAGTTAGGCCTAGACCGAGGTCTAGCTCTAGGTCATAAACGGGTGCGCGTATGCATCAATGCTTTACGATACACAAGTTCAGTGTGTCCTGGGATCTGTTGCACGGCTTGCTCGCTTGATTTACAATTCAATAGACGTCTATTGTCAGCGTGGGACAGCTGATTCCTCTGAATGTCACGTGACCCGCATTCATCCAATCAGATGGCAAGGATCTATACATGTGTTGTATTGTATAATATCATGATATTTTATTCTGATAACCCATCATGACCTGTATCGACACAGTTGGCTCAATCGGTAGCGCGTCTGTCTCACGATCCTAAGGACCCGGGTTCGATCCCGAGTCTGGACTGAGCAATGTTGTGTGTAAACATACAGTCCCCTCTAGCAAGGCGAAGCACTCTGTCCCTCGGATAGGACATAAGATGGAGGTCCCGTGTATGAGAGAGTGACAACTCATGCACGTAAAAGATCCCGCTTCATTCATTCATCGCAAAGAGCAGGGTGTTTAACCCGGTGAAGTGGTCCCATCTCACATCCAACTGAACCCCATGGAAGACCAGCTTAGCGTAGCTGAATATGGGCTATCCAGCCATCTTTTCAGATGAAAATGAACAAACAAACAAACAAACAAACAAACAAACAAAAGGAAACAAACACATCTCCACACCCCTTGTATGAATGGATGCGTGTACATAATGTTATAAATTTTGATATTATTATGAATGTATTATGTTGTTTTCTTATCTCAGATGTATCTATCATTCGTAATGTTTGTTACTACCATTATCTTATAGCATTTTCATTTATATGAACACAACGCATTTTCAGAATGAGACTTAGAAATATGGGGAAAATAGGTGACCTCACATATAAAACCACATCTTCTGTCTCATTGTCTCTCGTTCTGAACGCGTGGTTTCAAGTATCACTGGAGTTGGAATGGTATACGATGCGCGTGGACGCACATCTTCGTGGTACCTTTAAAAATGCACGTCTTCCGTTCGATATGACCGTCACATTATTCGCCTCCTCCGTGATCACATCGATTGGTAAGAAGAGGCTGGGTGAAAAGAGAAGAGGGGTTTGGTCAGCAAGCACCCCCATATCTTTATTAAATCCATAGAGTGTCTAGGAAAATAAGGGAAAGTATATGTAGATTAACGCTACTTAAACATAAACGATAATGCTATTCACAAAATACTTTCAATGAGAGAGAGAGAGAGGGGGGGGGGGCGTATAAGCGGGAAGATGTATGCAGGCTTATTCTAAAGATAATAATTTATGCCCTACGCGTTGATAAACCAATATAAGATGATCCAGATTCAAACGTCGTCGTAGTTGAACTTCGCCAGTAGAGTGCGTATGAATTTGAATCAGCATTTTGTCCTCTGTTTTGTTTTATTGTAAGGTGTGCATCAATGTCGCCTCGTATAAAAACACAAGTTTCATCCAAACAGCCAAGGGGCATATACTGATTCTTCGTTTTCTGTCTCGTTGTGATAAGGAGTGAATCCATGTCAGAGCCTATGTAAATACCGGGTTTGTGACGACCTATGTAAACACGGGGATTTCCTTTCAATTAGAGACAGGTAATTCTATCGGAGCAATGTGCTCCTTCAAACATCGATACTGATATTTTATCAGAAGTTCAAGTTGTTGTGAGGGAACACTGATTGTAGAGCGGTCATTCAGCAGGACGGCGCTGGAAGTCCGAGAAGCGATATTAGAAAAAAAAGTATGTTACAGAAGTGCGAGTATGAGCTAGTCGTCTTTTATTGCGTCCTGTAATACTAAAATCCACACATCTTGGCCAAGTGACACTGATGTTCTCGCTTCGGATTTTTTATTCATTCAGTCATTGTGTGAAAAGAGGAACAGGAAAAAGGATCTTACCTGTATGCATTGTAGGAACCAACCTTAATTTCATTAGCATGGGAGAATCGGTTACAGTTTGTTATTCCGAAGGTTCGGTTCGAAAATGAAAAAAGAAAAGAAAAAAGAAAAACCGGTTCGTTATTCCGAAGGCTCGTTCATCCGAAATGATAAAGGTTCATAATTTCAAAGGTTCGTGAGTATGCACCTTCTTTTCACCTTCGGAAATTAATAGACCTTATGTCATTTTTGGATTAAAGAACCTTATTTCATTTTCGGATGAACAAACCTTAAGAACGACAAAGCCTGTTTCATTTTCAGATTAATGAACCTTGGGAATAACGAACCTTAAAGATAACTCCACTGAACAGTTGGATTAACAATCCCTATTTTATGTTCGAATTCACGAAATTCTAGGTATAATGAATTAAATGTGTGTTTCGGAATAACAAATCTTTGAAATAAGGAGCCTTATTTCATTATCGGATTAATGGACCTTCGGAATAATGAACATCACCACGAAGAATCAGTGTTATTGTAATGGCGATAACGTTAAAAATAGTCAAGATATGCTACTTTTGGATGAGAATAGTCATGATAGTTAAGTTATTGTCACTTAAAGGGGCTGTACAGTACTGGTTGAGGTGGGGATTCGTGTTTTTTTACATTCCTAAGTGAGATAATGAGAAACCTCTTATGATATTTGAAAGAGCACGTAATTTCAAGAAGGATTCAACGTTTATTTGATGAAAATTGGTTTTCAAATAGCTGAAATATCAAAAAAGTGATAATGATAAAAGACTACAGGCCACAACGGGGATATGATCTTTTTGTTTCACCTTGTTTTTAGATATCTCGGCCACTTCAAAACCGATTGTCATCAAATAAACTTTTGATACCCCTTAGAATTGTATGCTCTTTGACATCGCGTAGAGTGGTTTCTGAACATCTCGCAAAACGTTAAAAGCTAAATCCTCACCTCGACCAGAACTGTACACACCCTTTAACGCTCCAAACAAAAACACAACACGGCTACTCTCCTGAACCCACTTGAACGTCATTCAATGCCATGTTTATTAGTTGACAACAACATTTACTATAAAATATCAACAATCGGTGTATATTTACGTAGATGAAGGGCAATCTTTTTATATTGAAGTGAACAATTGCAATAATAAATCTAGGCGTAAGAATCATTAATTTGTATGTGTTTGATCTAGTCTCGAACTTCACTAATCTTTGGCTCATTGTTTGCTTGCGATAACGAAATTCTTTTCCGCGTAATACTCTATTTCAGTATGTTAGCAGTTCGATTGCTAAACAAGAAAATGTATCACTGACGTAAAACGAATGACAATATCCAAGTGTTGTATCACTCACTCAAATTGTCCATCAATTTGTATCACACCAGACTCCTTAGAAGTTTACTTTGGTCACAGAAAAAAAAAATGTCAGCAACAACAACAACAACAAGGGGCAATACCTTGTATGCGAGATGTATGAGAGATCAATATGGTTAACTCTCCAGTCTGCCCGGAATGGAGTTTCAGCAATCCCATCGCCAGTGCCCTGACGTTGCATGAAGAATCACAGACTTCTAGAGTGCTGCTTACGACGGCGGGATAAATCGATCTCAGACGAGCCCATGAAAGCCGCCGACTACCAGGAAAGCATTATCTGGCACCCTGGAGGACCTCATCAAAGAGGCCCCCCTTATATTACCTCTCCGTCCCACGACTGGCCATGAGGCGCATGCTGCTCCTTTCAAGGTCATCGTACATGCAGGGATATCTTTTCTTGTATTATAAGAAAATAAGAGCATCTCTCTCAGTGTTTTCTCATTTTGAGATCGACTAGCGTCAACCAGACATTTAACATTTGAATTCTTTTTAACCCTTGTGAGGTTTCATGAAAAGCACAATTAACAATGGTTCATTGTTTGGATAAAGGATTTAGAAGAGATCCCAGACGATGAATATTCTTTGCAGTTTCTTCACGTTAATACAGAGGAACAAACCCGCCCACGCACGCGCGCACACACATTGATGCATATACGTGTTCCCTCCACGCCTGTTGATACACGATCCCGAACTGATCCTCGAGTGAGAAGCAGAAAAATGTAATGAAAATGTAAATGCAATAATACAGTGTCATCGTGTCCTCTTGACACCCTCGTGTTAATGAATGTGTTATTGTATGCTGACTGTGTTTGAGAAATGTCGGCGTCAAATAAGATGATAGAAGAACATTGGTATTATCGTTTCGCTCCTTTCAATTGAAAACGGGTGTTCTTCCATGTGGTCATAAATATACATGCATTCCTTGGGGCATATCAAATCTACTGTAGATGTCTCTGATTTCAACAACGGTGCAAACAACCGAAACTGGTGATACTCCTGCTCGGCCTTGTGTACTAATGATATTCGAAATACAAACAGAAGCTATCTCGCTCTGTCCAATAATCCAGTAACGTAAGATCTACTTAGAGCAGGTGAAGGAAATTGCTCACTAGCTGGAATGGCGAATGGTGGTAAGCAGATATTCCCCTCTTGACAAAATTGCTTCCCAAGCCATTGGATTTTAGCATATGTCTAGTGATCGTGTCGCTGGCTAGAGAATTCTCCTCTGAGAGTGTATAGATATCTGCAGCGGCACATCTCATTGCCCTATTGACCAACACGTGTGAGGGCTGCGGTGTCGAGTTTACGGCGGCACCTTTTTCCGTGCACCTCGGGCAACTTTGGGCGGAGCACACTGGCTGCTCCTATACACATAATTCGTGTGACAAGGACAGTGCCCTAAAACTGCTTTATTAGAGGACAGGTAGCCACAGTTTGCACCTCCTCTGTCATCCACTCCCCTTCGTATCTCTTTCTCTTTCTCCTTCTCTCTAGGTCACTTTTATCTATTTTGCCATGTGTATCACAGAAACGCAGGAAGCAAGCAAACATATAGGCCTATACTCTGATTCCTGTAGTCCATACGTGTGCGGTGAAGTCTAACATCTTGGGTTCATTGCCAGTCATATTTTCTGGAAATGTTAAAGACATGCTTCTTCCGCAAAATGAAAGGAATGACTTGAGCTAAACTTACTCAGTATACGATGAAACGTGCAGAAAGCTATTCTTACGAGGCAACCAGTTACAATATAGTGTGCACGTAAGTGTGTGCGTGTGTGTGCGCGTGCGTGCGTGCGTGCGTGCGTGCGTGAACATACGTGTCGGTCTTGTTGATGTTCCTACTGTCGTGCGATCAGCTATCACCACGATGATTGGCCATTAGTAGCTGATCGTAGAAAAGTTTTGAACTGTCCAAAACTTTTCTACAATCAACACGATTGCCACAACTGACCTCAAAATCTGATAAGATCTGATAAGATCGCCACGATAACTCCACGGTGGTGATGTGATAGACATAGACGAAGATTCTACCATTTTCTACGATCAGCTACGAAAGGCCAATCGTATGGCGTTCGTATCAAAACGGATCGCACGGCAGTAGGAATGTCGCATTAAAAGGGTGATTATTTTTTATCTTGGGTTCCGGATAGCTGCACGTGGCAATGATTGAGTTTGTTAGGAAGATTCGTAACACGTTTGTTCATGACTGCTGTCAGAGGAAATTCCTCCAAACCATCAGGGTTTGCATTTCATTGCAGAGATAAATTTTACATATCACACCGTTATATTTGGACTAGTTTGAACTACACTAGAGGACATATTCAGAGAAATAGGGATCGCCAAACCGTTTGATGATGCCAGTGCCAGGTTAACTTAAATTGAATATATGAAGTAAACTTTAGAAACGACGTGAAATGTATGGACCAAACGGATGGCGATCATGCTGTTCAGCTTTAGTATGGGAAAGGAGTATCCAGAATTTGTCAGCTTGCTGGGGATAGTGATCTTGTTGTGACGTTAAGTTCTCCCCTTCCTCTCTCTCTCTCTCTCTCTCTCCTTCTGTTTGCTTGCATATTTGCCTATACCTGTTATTAGGGTAGAGTGCCAGTTTGCGTTCTGTTGCGTCAGAGAAAAAAAAATATTAAAAAAACAGTTAATGGCGTCTCGATCACATAATCTCTTATGCCACCTGCGAACTACTTTCTGTCTGGCGCTCTACTTTTAAATACTACTGTGTGTGACAAACAAACCTTCGTGACTTTCATCGAGATATTAGAAGATTTATTTCAGCATCGCTTGTTACCAAGTTATTACCAGTAACTACACGTATTCCTCAATTAGAATAATAACAAAAATAAACATTAAAGTCTGCAACAAGAAAGCAACGTGAATGGATGACAACGCAGTTGCAATTATGGTAGGAGTCCCTTTTCTTAGATTGGAAGAAGTGATGGGGGTTATGGTAGGAGTCCCTTTTCTTAGATTGGAAGAAGTGATGGGGGTGCATTCAAGGACTGTCTACATCATCTCATTTCTTACAGTCAATTAGCGGTGGTGTGATTATTATTATCTTTTATTATTGAACAAACATGTTTATCAAAAATCATTTCATTTCATTTCATTTATTTTCATTTTCATTTTCAACAAAGAGTGTAAATGTTAAAAACATAGCATGAACAAAGAAAAAATATATATATATTCTACACACATCGAAGTAAGATATAAATACAACAAATCAAAGAAGAGGTAGATACATGCCCTATGTTGACAATGTTGAAAATGGAGGGGAAGCTAATAAGCACAGCTTGTAACATTCCCCTCAAAACCATAATAACATACGAAAATGTAACCATGTACTGTGAGAGAAACGTATAAATATAAAGTGACAAAAACACATCAAACACTGACGATTAACTATTATAAGGTACCCTACAAAACCCTTTACAAGGTCGCCTTCTTTTCAGCAAAGCAATACTGAAACGATTTCAACTTAGCGACTCGAACCCAAAATGTACTTCTTCATTAATGTCCCTTAATACGAATTCCATAAAGTGACAAGCTGGTTGTCACTATTAAATGTAATACTATAATGTAATAGAGTTCTAACACGTACCCTGCATTTGACTCGCGTACAAAAGTGTCTTTTTCGGCACCCTTAATCACTTTTAATTATCCTATTCTGCTTATTCTACACACTTTGTATGACTTTAATGCTAGCGTTTAACGTGCTTGCGTTAAGAAGGGTTAAAGTTTGTCGTTAGATTTCGGAAAATGATGCACCACGCCGTACCCCGGGATACTGTCACACTCCGGGTTACTGCGTTGTGTGCCATTATCTCATGTTCGTAAGCTTTACAGCTACACATTACCATCAAGGCCGTAAAATTTTTATCAATCAGCAGTAATCCCTATGCCAATTCAGCCACGTTATGACTTTAATCCGCTATATCAATAATTATGATAACCCTTTCTGGTATTTGTTTTGTGGGTGTTTTTTTTTCTTTGCATGTTATTACAATTTTGAAGAGTAATTCAAAATGAAATCATTTTGATCCACAATCTCACCCCGTAATTACTTATTTCAAGACTTCGTGGACTGGTAATGTGTAACGCGGTTTGACACTGAGATCACTGGTGTAGTGTGTGTGATGAGCGCTGATGTTATGATGCTGCTGTACTGCTGATGTCATTGTTGCACTGGGGTTTTTTTCCCCTCATAAAACCATTTTTGATAACCAAGGGTACAAAGCTAAAAACAAAATGAATAATTCAACAAAATTGCCGATTTCTATTATTGGTAACCCAGGATACCAAAAACCGCATCAAATGACACCCGAATCCGTGACGCGCGAACCCCGATATTTAAAACTTTACGATGCTCCGGTGATGAAGACGAAGCGATCGCTCCCTTCCGTCCTCGACATCATTAAATGACAAGCAAAAATAACGTCGGCCTTTTCCTTTGGTTTATTTGGATCGCATGCAATTTACATGCTGATCTCAAAATCAAGGGTTGTCTAACGTCATGGCCGCCAATGGTCAGTCTTTGTCACATCACTATACTGCAAACGAGGATTCTCGCTACGTCAAAGGAATGGGGGATGTGGGTGGCACTCTCTTTCAAACTTCGAAGAAAACTTCTGTGGCACCATTTAATGCCAGCACCTGCGCTTCTACGTTTATATAAATGTCATCGCAAGCTGATTGCTAAATTTACGGGCACAGACTAAGATTCCCTGATCTTTCATTTGCCGTCGTTTATCTCAGCTGATATCGGTAATGATGCGTTCACATAATCATGACGTGTAAAGAGACAGCAGTGTTCATGGTGTTGTTTTGCCATATTTGAACTTGATGGTGCTCTGAATATCACTCACACAGTATCTGGGATATCGATGAATACGATACGTATTTTCATCAGCTGCTGCTTATAAAATACCATGGACCCGTACTAGTTGGTCCATGCTCGCATAGTACAAAATGGAGAGACCGCAACGGTGATTTTTTTTTTTCAGTTTTCTTCAAATATCACGTATCATTGATTTGATCAATGACATCACTATGAACGCCACGCTACGGATGAATGTTTCCTAGCTGGGATTTTGCCGTATTAGGGCAATTACCCCCGAGGACAATTACCCCCCGGCCCCCGGCTAAATAGGGACCTACTGGTTAGTGATAAAGTTGGAGTTAAGATTAGGCTTAGAGTTTGGGTAAGGTTAGGATTAGGGTTAGAGTTTGGGTTAGGTAAGGATTAGGTCCAGGATAAGGATTAAGGTTAGGGTCAGGGGAAGGGTCTGGGGTAATAATTGTCCAGGGTTAATTGCCCTAGACCCTTTAATACAGCTGTCATCCATTATCAGACCATCAGCGGCTACATTAAAGGAACCCACTACGGTCGCTTACACGCGTCAAGTCAGCGTGTCATTATGCGTACTATTAATACACTCTCGGAAAAAAAAAAGAAACCCAAAACAAAGGCACGTGTAAAATAATATTACTTTACATATCATCGTGTTTTTTTTTTTGTTAGATCAACAGGAATGATATGAAAATAGTAAAAGTAAGGCTGTTTTTGTATCGTGTGAATTCACAGGAGATGATTTCACAGTTGTTAGTCTATTTTTTTTTTTTCATTATTATCTTCAAGATCAACTTTGTTCACTTTACTGGAATAATTTTGATAAAGTATCAATGACGATTACGACATGAGAATAAAAATAAAAAAATAAAAAACGTAGCCGAGTGATCATTATACTGTTTCAAATGGGTTTGCCAGGCAGTAGGCCACTTATAATAATTACATTTAAGAATGGAAACATGGGAAAGATAATGGTTTCTTTTACCAATCGTCCCATCTCAACTACAATAATATTTCTCTCTTTTGCGTGTTTTCATTACGTGGTTTGTCATTTTGGAAAAAGTAACATTTTGAGGATAAGCCTCACTGAAGATTTGCACGCATACTCTTTTCATACTCTGGCTGTTGGCCGGGGATGAATTGTCTTTGTTTCTTCTTTTTTTTTATTTCATACTTAACTACCTCATTAGATTAATGTCATAATCGACATATTTGTTACGAACGATCTCGATATTGAACGAGTACCCTTACAATGACAAGCAAACATGAGTATTAGAATGAAAAAACAAAAGAATGAGACATAATCAGAAAGAGATCGCCGTAAGAGAAAAGCGGAATTAGCCAGCGTTACACATTGCATGATTCGACCATAATCTGTATTGTTAGGGCTAATTTTCTTTTCTTTCTTGTCATTAAAACCATATTTCTTTCTATTTATCATTTTCGACGGGCCCTTCTCGAAAACTATTTTACGTTCATCCTCAACATTGTCAACTCAACTTAATCGCACGACGTCTTGTTAGAGTACGGATGATCGTTGTTATAGTTTTTGTAATATCTATGATCAGGTTTGGCTTTCACAAATTAGGATTCTATTCGGTATATACGCAGTCAGGAAACCCCAAAGCCATTGTTAAGCTTAAATGTATACGCCATATATATCGAGAGTTTAATATTTCGCGAACTGGGACTTGTAAGGAAATTTCGCGAGTGGTTGACTTCGTGACCGAGAGAAACAGTTACGGAATGAGAAACAATGATTGTTTTCTCTTACTCAGAGAAAAGAAAGAGCTATAGTGATTGCCCACGCATTTGTGTTACGGGGAATCAATATTTTTGCGACTTATTGATTCGGCGAAATTTGCGAAAATAAGACCACCACAAAATAGACCGGGTATACAGGATTGTTTGTGAGAGCTTATTATTTCGCTAAATTATTCAGGATAGAGACTCGATAAAGAAGTGTAGAATTCTGTTACATTCAAAGGCATTGTTTATTCAAATCCAATCTATCAACAGAAGTACCCCCATTTTGAGGAGATTACTTTTCAACATAAAAATGATTACTTATTGAATATGTATGAATATAACGGATATGCTTGTTGACAATTACAGATTCTTGATTCTTGTCCAAACGTCAAAAGATCATCACAGCTTTGCAAACAATGATTTCCATACAATTAATGTTGAGGTTTATTTTCGCTCCTTGTTGGTTTCTTTTCACTTTCTCTATAGACATGCCATCTTGTTGATGTAGCCTTTTATTATCATTTTGTCTAAGAAGTATTTATTGCTGCTCCTTTAAACTCTTTGGAGATTTCATGAACAAGTCATTTACTCATTGGTTGGTGAAAGCGCCAGTTTGTCTTTAAATCTCGTTTTGGAGATAACCAGTTTTAGGGGTCATTTGGGTACTGGCAGAGCAGGTATTTTTTCATTCTGTTTTAAGATAGAGATTATACTTGCGGCGTTGCTTTGACACAAGTGTAGCAACTCTCTTGACCGGTGAAAGTATCGTCTTCTCAGTTGAGGGCACATTCTGTTTGTATAGCTGTATGAAACTAATTGTTTCTTTGTGTGAATTACATGAATCCTTCACTGGATTTTGACTTTATTAAGGAATGGAGTTTGTGAGATCCGTAAGAACGAACCTTTCCCAGAAAAAAAAAAGACGTTCTATCATCATGAAAGAAGGGAAAGCAGAATATGATAACACACAGTTACGACGCGAAAGGTGCCACGATGTTATTTTCTTTTTCGTTCTACTTTGCCTGAAGTTGCCATGAGCTAAGTTCATCTTTCCACGCTTGCAATCCCTCTCAACACCACCACACTTTACATGGTTCGCATGTCATAAGTAAAGATGCACATATACTAACACAAAGATCCGCCGCTGCATTTCATGAAATACAATGAAAACGAAAAAAAAAAAAAAAAAACTAAACCCCCCAAAACCCTTCAGAAGCGACAATCGTGGGGAATTCATGAAATGGTTGGGCGAGAATTTACTAGTATGTGTCTAACTAAATTATCCACGATAAACGGGGAGATCTCAAGTTAATTTGTTTGTTCTCACCACATAGCACGATCAGTCACATAAAAAAGAGAAAAGTCATTGCTAAAAAAAAAAAAATAAAAATAAAGCCAAAACCCTCCGAGAAAAAGAGTTCCTTCTAGCAAGCCTCATAGCAAAATTTACAAAAGAAAATGCTCAAAGAAAAAAAAAAGCTGAACCTGTTGAAAGCCATCAGGCAGAGGAAGGAATAAATTGCAAAATATGGTCGAGTAAGGCAGTGATGCGTCCTTGCGCTTTTCGTCAACGCGAAACCTCTTTGGGATTAAGATAGCGAACGTCTGGAGGCTGTGTCTAAATGTCAGTGACTCTAGATTAAGCTACTATCCATCAACTCCATTTGATGGCGTCCGATGATCTCTTATTGACATCAGTTATTTTTGTCCTCCCTATAAACACGGGTTCGCCCCGAAGCGTTCAGCTTCGTTCCTTCACCCAAACCAGTTGGGGTCTTATTCCAGTGCGCACCGAACACTGACCGATATGCGTTCCAATTTCCTAGATATCTTATCGAGGCATCGCATAATTGTAAACGCAAAGATCTTCAGTTTGCTATCAATTTTCTGAACACGGGAATACTCTAAAAACTGTATGACTAGGAATTTTTAGGAATAGCGTATACTCAAAATCGTTAATAAGGGAAACGATATGTAATAGAAGAACATATATCTACTTGAGCATGAATTAGTCTCTGAAAAGGAATAAAATTTATAAGACACAACTCTAGATGAATACATAATGAAGGATTTGAGTTCACTAGATTAAAGCGCTAGGATAGTGTTATTATGCTTTGAGATAAACCCCAAACAGACGATAAAAATACAATGCTGATGAATTACTTATAGTTACCCCTCATGTTACTATAGTCTGTCCACCATGTCCACCATGCTTCCTTTTCTGTTTTTTTTTTTTCCTTCAAATCTCATCAATGTGATCACTGGCTTATGCTACGTTTACGCCATGGAGGTACTGTTCAGTGTCTCCATTAAAAACAGCTTTATAAATCTGACACGGCATCAAGGCAATCACGGTCTGTTTCATTTGCTTATCGGGAGTATGGTGTAAAAGGCCTCGGCACAGCGAGCACGGTAACGGCAACGGTCCATTTTGTTTTCTTTGCTATGATGCGCCAAAATGAACCATATCTCGTTCTGTTACAACGTCACTCCTCAGCTATTTTTTTTTTTTTGTTGAAATAAATCTTCAACTGGAGATTTCGTTGCTTTTGATTTTGTCGAAAGAATAGAATTCTAGATGATTTCGTATGGAATTCGTATGGAATTATTTATTTTTTTTATACATACGTACAAAATTAATGTATTCGTACATAAATAGATAATGAAAACACATGCGTATATATATATATATATATATATATATATATATATATATATATATATATATATATCATGCTCTACATACAAATGATGGATGGTAGTATTTGGTGTTGTTGTAAAGAACAACCCTTGAAGCCCTAAAGAGGGTCCATCGGAGACACAGGGGACATCTAACGACACTTTTCGATATTGGTGTTTGTAAAGGAGAGCTCATAATAGTCTCAAGGTGAACCTATTGATATGTATTACTGATGAGTTCCCGGGGTGATGCGCGTGTCACGACCGTCGTCTTACGTCACTGACATGTATTAGATATGAGATCTGACATTTTTGTTTCCTGTGTGTGTTTTTATTTCCCCCCATATCGAAGAGAAAGCACGCAAACACAAACAGTCCGGTGGAATTAGAGAGGAAATATTGTCGAGATGATGTGGACTGGAGTTTTCACTGTTACCCTTGGTTTTCACTACTTTATCATTAATTGTCAAAATGCATGATTTATTCATCGGAAAGACATGAGAAAATGTCCTTGGGTATAGCTTTATTAATGTTTGACAACGTCGTGACGGCACCGAATTGTGTGTTTTGACTTGACAACACACTGAGCTGTGCAATCGACTGTCGTTAAATGTCATTATTATTATTATTATTATTATTATCAATATTATTATTATTGTTATTATTATTATTATCATTATTATTATTATTATTATTATCATTATTATTATTATTATTATTATTATTATTATTATTATTATTATCATCATCATCATCATCATCATCATCATCATCATCATTATCATTGTTGTTATTATCTGTTTGGTCATACACTAGCAATGTAACATACATACAGAGGTACATGTATAAAATGCAAGGGAGTGACACATATGGGCCAGGGCTCACAAAAGTACAATTCTTTATACGAGCCCTCATGTGTCCTCCATATCATGTAATAAAGATGTTTATAGTACTTTCACTGTGATGCGTCACTTCGGAACCTATTGTCTTCGAACTACCAAAGAGGCGAAAGATGATGCCTATAAATGCTAAAGTGAACAATTTCGATTCTTTTGTTCTACGTAAATTGGGATGAAACACTAATAATTTCAGTGTCTCCACCTGCATAGATTTAATACACTGTATATCACAATAATCAAGAACAACCCATTACTGATGAAGGATCCGCGGCAAGAATAAAACGCAAGGTGAGCTATCATTATATTGATTATGTCAATTAAAGATTATGATAATAACAGTGGTGATAACAACGTTTTAATATGTTTCCACTTATACCAGTTTGACAGTCTGTCACAAAATGTTGCTGAGAGCTTCACAGTGTTGAGTATATAACCGATAAAATTAACAATAATAGTGCAAGAGCAGTGCAAATAAACAAGACATACATGAAGACCAACATAATTATGAAGAAAAACAAATCAACCAACATGAGGCGTGATGATACGGCTTTCACCGGATACCAGAAGTCGGTTTTTGGATCAAACCTACTTTTGACGTGATGTTAGCATGGTATCCGTGGAAGATTATTTAAGTTCATACGAAATGAACGCCACTCGAATGATGAATGAGCATATTATGTTAGATAACCATTAGGCAGATAAAACCACAAAAAAGCATGTAACAGTATGTCATTAATATGGGTAAGCATACACACGAGATATTGACATGAACATCTCGTCAGTCAAAGCTCGCCGTGAAACGACTGCGCTATGTGATAGACGATATGCATATTCATGACGGCAAACAGGCTCCGCTGATTGGCTGGAAGCTCAATGAGATCACGCTGTCGATTGCCAGTGTGTGGCGGAAACGAGCAGAGGAGCATGGACGGGCACTTTGCTCATTATCCGTCTACCGTGTGACGGAACGCAGAAAGCATAGCGACGCACTGCGGTCTGCCCAAAAATCGATGTCGTATCCTCTCGCTGGCCAACCCGTCGCGAGCGGGAGGGAGTTTGGCGCCAAGACAAGTCGCTCCTACCAGTGCGCTGTCACTGTTAACCAGACTTTTTTGATCTACTGAAGAGAGTACGAGATTTTTTTTCGCCCCTAATCGTCCTATTCATGCCTCCATTATGGCAAATAATGGTGGATTAGGATTGCTTTCTGTGCATATCTTATTTTGCAGTGTTGGATTTATAATTTGGACATAGCGAACAGCTCAGGAAATAAGGTCTCAATTTCAACTTTCAACAGTGCTAACCAGCACCAACACTTTATTTCTGTTATTTTGCTAGCTGTGAGATTCTTGAACAATATCCCTTCTGCCAAGGCGCTGGATGGCTAAATAGTCTTCATTAAAGGTTTCTTTACCTTGATTAATCACGTTTGGACTGCAACGAACAGCCAGTGTTAAAAATTGAGGCTCGGCAAGGCACAAGCTAGAAGCAATTGGTGCCAGCAAGTCACTGGAAAACATCGCTTAGGGTACACCAGTAAATGCATCGTTATAAGACTCCCCTATGCGAACATTACACCATCACCAAGAGCACTGAGCAGAAACACAAGAAGGTAAGAAACAGAGTCATTCCATTCATCCAACATCCTTTATAATATGTTCGTATTATTTTTTACAGTATGTTAATCCAACACCATCAAAAGAAAAGAATGTTACCGCTCGACATAACAGGTCTACGTGTATCCATGCTTCCAAATGTGTGTGTTTACATGCCAACAATAATCTCATTTTCCTTCGCTTCGTCTCATTTTGATACTCTACAGCGAACAGAAAAACTTCCACTTTCCTTTACGTGTCGAATAAGATTATTTTCTCTCCATCAACAGCTTTATTTTTTGTCCCCCTTACTTTCGTCTGCCTTTTCGATCTTTCCGCTTAAACCTTTCCATGGCAATCCTCGCGATTGCTTCCATCATGCACCTTTCTTGAAAAGGTACACAGTAGTCGTGATTGAACAAGTGAGTTCTGTGCTTTCTATAATAAGGTTTCTGTTTGAGGACAAGAAAGGGATCAAGAAAGTTTTTTTTTTAATAAAAACAGTTTAGTTTTCACTCAACATTGGTTTCATGAATCAAGAGATCTAAAGAAGATGAAAAAGCGTACGCCAGCATAACTTTCCTGTGTTAGGAATCTGTGAGTGTATTCGTGACAAAGTAGGAAATTGTTACTTGATTGATTGATTGATTGATTGATTGATTGATTGATTGATTGATTGATTGATTGATTGAGGCCAGTGAAGGCCATTTATTCGGCAAAGTAGTACACAAAAACATAAATAGTGGCGTTTACAATGCGAGCCAGGCAGCCTTGAAAGCATCTTGTGCTTGTATTAAGATACCTACACTTCATAATACTCTATACTCTACAATGGCAACATAGTGTGTGAAGTCAAGTAGCTAAACAAGACACCATCACACGCATTATTATACACACACATGCAGTATACATAAGGATGGAAGACAAGATGGATTTAAAAAAAAATCATCTACTCATTCATGGCTAACTGTTAAAAAAGAGCGCTTCAGCAAATACTTAAATCTAGAAAGAGTTGTGCTGCAGTACTTATTGAATTCCATTTTTTTACACCGGTGATCTATTTTCTTGATATTTGTAGTGCAGTAAAATAAAGTGCAATAAATTCGCACTGTCTCAGGTGATGTGAAGGTTTTTTTGTTCAACGTATGAAAAATTTTTGTTGAATCTAAAGGCTTGAAACAGATGGACAGCATCAAACAATACGTCAGATCTACACGGTCAAGGTGACTGCTTATGCCTATGATAGTATAGTGGTTCTATTTGCCCAGGGTTGCCTCTTGAACTATCTAGTGCTTTCTCCCGTGGTTCCTTACAACTATAATTGTGAAAATCCTAGTAGGCCTATTACAATGTCTGATGAAGTGTTGAACTACGCGCTTCGTGAACACTGAGTATAGAACACCGTGCCCCAAGAATCTGTAACGCGCAGTGCCGGATTTGAACCATAGACCCCTGTTTTTTATTCCAGAGCGCCATCCACTGTACCTCTCAAAGTCGATATAAAGAGTCATAATTGTTGCAGGTTATGACAACATAGCACCCAGTGGTCATGATTTGCCCATTATGGTTGCATATTTATATCACATACACACAAGCGCACGCACAAAATAATTAAGCAACAGGAACGTGCGTGTAAACGTTACTACTTACTCTAATCCTATCAACTTTCTCATTTTATTGCTCGTCAATATAATCTATTATGTTACCATAGATATTCAGTGTCATTGTTTGAAGCAGCTTATATACGCACAATGGTCTTTTAATCGTAGGCCATTATTCAATTGAATACCTGAATAGAAGAAAGACCCATGTGCATTAGAGAGAATTTCGAGAAAAACAAATCTTAATATTTTCCATTTTTCAATTATAGGAATCTTATGTATACAAGTTTGAATGTGAAACAGTCCTTTGAGTGATTATCTAAATTGGCATTACTTCGCCAGGGGTCTCTAAAGATGGCAGCTAAATTTGGACCTGGGCCATTCTCATATTCATGTATTCAATTTCAAACTACATTATCTCAAGCATTAAGCGGATATGTGTACACAATTGAATTGTGATCTGCAGGTTGGGTGCTCTTCTATACATGTGCATGTTGATGAGGCCAAGGTTTCACTCTCATCTTTGGAGACTGCTATTTCCAGCAAATTTTCTATATATTATGTAATTTTCCTAATTCTTCATCAAAAACGACGTCAAAGTCCATGGACTTTCTCACATGATCTTCCACTCTAGTCAGCGCTAGTTAAAAGAAGTCCATAATATAATGACATTTTAGATGATTCCCGACTCTCATTGTGCGTTTCATGATAGTTTGTTGGTATCTAGCACATACATGTGTACGTAGGCATAGCATCAACAGCGTAGGACCAGAGGCTTCATAAAACGCACAATCCCTTGATGTACTTGTTTTGTAGATATGACGAACGGCCGAGCCCAAAAAGCTCATCAAAGGAGCTTATACTAGTATTGTACAGCGACTTTCCTCGGTGTCTCTCCTGTTGTCACTATAATGTATATGACTGATTAAATTTATGTCTACTATGTTTATATATTCATATATATGAAGTGCTTGCTTCCAAAAGGCACTGAATCCATTGAAAAAAAATGATGGATTTAACGCCTTTTGGAAGCAAGCTCTTTATATACATATAAATATAATATTGTATATATATATATGTATATGTATATGTATATATATATATATATACATATATGTATATGTATATGTATAAATATGTATAATATATATATGTATATATATATATATATATATATATATATACATATATGTTTATGTATAAATATGTATAATATATATATATATATATGGTAAAGTTTGCGCGTAACAGTAGCAGAGAGCATCTAAAGAAGGGAGTTGTTTGTCAGCCCTTGCTCATCTCGGCAAAATACAAAGGGGAGCGTGGCAAGTCAAGCGACATGCAAGATCAAATAAACAGGCAGTGATTCTGAAGAAAATAGTGTGCTGCAATGTCAATCATTCACTGAATGCAATGAATGGCATCGGCGCAGGAAACAAATCAGTCGCCATGGCAGCAACGCGATGAAATATTATTTTCAAGTCGACCTGATATAGGCATAAGCGCGGCACAATGTGATGTCTCCAACGTGATATTTGCGACAGCTATTGAATTCTTCTTTAATATCATAGCCAAGGATCTCGAATGATTCACGTGTAATGAATATCCACTGTAACCTGTTGGAAATAAAACAGAAAGAAACATATTTAAAGTCAACCATCATGTCACGTGCGCTCCATTAGTCTAACATCTATGTTTTGTTTGATGGACTGATGACAGACATACTAGGAGAGGCCATTTTGGCATACATGAACACTTCTGAAGAGAAACATTTGCTCCACAATCCGATATTTCCTCAGCATTGCCCTATTAATTCCCCACGAGTCTATTTCATATAATGAGCGCCGCGTCATTTACTAGTATACCTCTATATCCTTAAGGTTGTTGAGGGACATGATTGTTAATCAAACCGAAGCCACAGATCAGCGCAGTTTGAGAGAACTCTCAATATCATAGCGAGGCCTCAACATATCCGTCTTGATCAGGTGGCTATGACGTCACGTGCGTAAGTATTCTTGATCATTTATCTATTTGTGCATAAAGATGCCAAGATATAATCTTTCTGAAATCTACACAGTGAAGTCAATAGCAACTGCCTTTTAGATTTTTTTTTCGATGAATTCATGTTTCAAGTATGAGATAAAAGCATTTGAAAAACAAAAGTGCGCAAGAAGACGGATACTGTTTAGCTACATATTTTATTGTTATTGAAATACCGAAATAAAACCAAGCCAAGTAAAGTAAGAATTTGCCCTGACGTCATCACACTTTCCGCAAATATAGCCGCGTGCAATTCTATATAGCCGTCATATTAAGGATCACACGATCTGAACATTGTCATTGAGCGTATGCAAACATTACAACTCGTTGAAAATGTATATCATCGCGTATCCAAACTTCAAATTCTTCACTTCTCAACGGACTTGTTACTGAGCTAATGTTTGTGAGCTATATTTCACTTTTGTACTGATCCATCTGTAATGTTTTTGTCTCATTTTGGCAGTCATTATGCATGACAATCGTGGATAATACTTTGCGTTTCATCTATGGTGTAATTAGAATTGATGGGGCTTTATGTTACATCTTGTGATCTAGAAATAGAACATCATAATGATCCGATTTTACGGCAGGAAATATTAGTTTTACAGCCACCGACGACCTTATATTTGGATGTAATTACTCTCAAGTTTCCATCAAGGATTACGCGGTGAGCAGAGGGCTCATTTCCGTTTTCAAGTGCCAAGTTGTGTGTGAAACGAGGCTTTACACTGCCCAAGGTCGCGGTCGTTTAGGCGCCTTTTCATCCACGGCCAGGAAAATCTGTCTCGAATCGACGCCACCGCCCTCTTTTCTTAGACTATTTGAATAGGACAGATACAGAACAATTCGATCTTCAAGATTGTTAATGGAACCGCGCGGAGCAGACAAAGAACGAATCTGAAATAGTATGCTCAAGGAATGGAAAGTTGCTCAACAATTTGTCTCAAAGAACACTATCCATCCCTGCTGGCTTTTAGTTCAGTTTGTAACAAAACACGCCAGATAGAATAGAATCAATTGCCACCGGCTGAATTGAGCGGTTTGCTCAACAGCTTGCTCGGTAAAACAGGTCTTCAGACAAACCGTTTTAAAACAAAGAAAAATAGCTTCACAAAATGTATGTTTACATCGACGCCCTTGTACACAAGAAGCTGAACAATATAATTGGCTATACAGAGTTATTTCTGGAGGATTCACTGGTTAGACCTCTCCCTCCGCGACTGAAGTTGAATGACAAAGTGGAGGAAGAGGAAGAAGGGGAAGAATTTGAGCAGAAGGCTTGACAAGAACTGACATCTAAGAAGACATCTTATCCCTTCAATACGATAAAACTTGAATATGGAAAACACAGCATAATGTAAGTCCGATACATTCTTTTTTTTTATGGCAGTTCGACATCACGTGCATTAAAGCTTCTTGAATGATTGATTTTTGTTTTCGTATCATCATTTTAACAATCGGTAGAGGAAACACAAATTTAGTGTTATCTCGACGCCCTCCACGCTAATGCTGACGTATATACATACCTGCCAGCAACTTGTATAGGCGCCCAATTGAACCAATTTACCCGGAATTTGGCATCGTAACTTCTCGAAAAGTAAACCAATAAAAATATGTATGTAAGCCTCCATTTCATTATATGTAGGCCGATGGGAAGGAAAGCGAAAGGATGACACTGTAGGAATAACGCAGAACATAAAGTAATGCGCGACACTGAAATTTGAGAGCTCTTGGTAGGACTATACCGTAGGGTGTGGATGCTCTGTACCCCTTTTTCTCTGGACTTATGACATCCTACTGCAAATTAACAAGAATGAGACCATGCACGACAAAATACAGGACGGAGAGTACATGGCAGATCGCATTGAGTTCAATTAAGATTCAAGGATCGCCCACTGCGTGAGCAGTAATTCAAAAAGACGAGGGGTGACGTCAGCAATTTTGCCGTTCAATTTTATGCTTCGACGGAGTGGTATACGCAGTAGTTCATGTTGGATATCCATTATTAGCCTAAGGTTTACCTGGGAAGAACTCGTGTCGTTGTCTCCCCCACTTTAAGTCACTTAATATAGATAATAGAGCAGCCAAGGGTATTCTAGAGTTCATTTTAGCTGTGAAACAAAACAGTGTTGTGGTTCGTATACTAAGAATGGTTTTGATATCGTGAAAGGGTAAAGCGGTTGATGATCTAATTTTTGATGGCACACTACTAATCGCTGTCTAGACGGAGCAGTCAAACTTTAACCATAGCAGTATACGGAAGGAGTCCATCCAATCTATTGTCCTAGGATTCCACACGGCAGCTACAGTAGGCTTCCACAGAAAGCGCACTTAAGATTACATTTGTTTTCTGTAAATCACTCTGTGCAATGATTAAAGCTTGCGAAGAATGTGACAATACGCCAAAATATTCTCAATGAACATCCGAAGGTCAAGAATGACGTCAGAGGTTACGTTATTGTAGTGTGATATTTTTGGCAAGCAAACTTCAGGAGAAATACATTTCCGAGCCACAGGCCCGTATGTGTGTACTCACCACCTTTCTTGAGGAAACGTTAGTTCGCGAAGAACGAGCTTGGTTAGAAACATAGCACGTATGTCCACACAACTAATACACACGCACACAGGCCAGCACACACGCATACTATCACGTCGCCTTGTTATTAAGCTGTACTCATTCCTCCAGGCGGCTTTTCTTGATGAAAATTCATCTTACATTGCCTACATGAGATAAATAATCTCAACAAGCTACTCGTCAGAGGTGGGTTATCGCTAGCGTTCAGTTTGCATGTGCATTCCTTCTCTATGTCTTTTGAAGATATGTTTATGCCGTAGGCATTCCGCTACAATTATTAAAGAATTGTATTTTTTAATCTATTCACTTTTTAACGTATTAAAACACCCCGCATGATGTACTTTGCTTGTAAAACATGCCGAGCCACACGACCCCTTTAGTGAATGAGATATTTCTCACGAAAACATGATTACCGGTCTCCACTCTCATTTGATTGGATCACTCAAAGAGCAGAACTTGATACCCAAGGATAAGCATACACACCAAGTTTAAACAAACACAACGACAGAGTCCCACAAACTCCGGTTAAAATCACGACTGATCATATCCTCAGACATCAACATGATATATGTATATATATATATATATATATATATATATATATATATATATATACATATATATAAATATATATATATATATATATATATATATATATATATATATATATACATAACTCACGTGATTTTCTTTTTCAATGTACAGACCTTAAAACGTCTTATGTGTGCTTAATGTGTAAATTCGTTTCCTAGACTAATGGGTTAGTATGTTTGCTCATTTTGGGAGGTTGAAAGCAAGGCGAATGCACTTTCTGTTTGATAACTCAATAAATGACTTGCGCTCTGGAATTCGGGCACCATGAAGTGAGTGAAAATCTTAGGATACCTATACAAAAAAAAAAAAAAAAATCCTGAGAACATCACATTATACTAAATGGATAGTGCTTACAATATAAAAAATCTATTTTTATCATATCTCAAAGTAAAAGGCATAGTAACAGAAAGAAAAGGTCAATTTTGTCAAAATATAGGCCAAACGCTGAGTCGTTAAATTCAAGTTCAAGTTCAATTCTTTTTTACGATTTTTCGCAATAGCATAATGAACATCTCTGGTTCTTTAGTGACAGAAATAACATTAACAAGACAATGTGAATTGAACAGAGTAAACAATAACTTAAACACTATTGTAATGTTACATTGTAACATTGTAACATTATTGTAACGTCACATACTAGTAGTGACGAGTACTGAAGTAATCAAAGTGAAATATCAATGTGCACTTATCAACATGCACAAATATCAATGCAAAAATATCATGATGCACATAATCGTCTTAGCATTGGCTTCTTCAGTTTTTCCTAAGATTCTGATTGGTTTTATCTGAAGGCAGTTCTGAATTCCACTTCACGATTATTCATTATTTTGTGAGATAAATAACCCCCCACCCCCCAAAAAAAATATTAAGGAAGGTAAAGATAGGAAAGCTGCGGAGTCAATCGTGCAATTCTCAGCAAGCAATATTCACTATCGCTGTGAAAAACACCAACGTTGAATTGTCGAGGGAAATGAGTGATTTATTATTACAATCGCCAACAAAGGTATTCAGAAAGGGGAAACAGGTTGAATGCGACACGATGCTCTGCAGATGCACTAAAAATGTGAACAGAACATCAGGGGAAGCGTGACATTAAAGAAGGAATATAGAGTTGAAATATATTAAGAGTAGTTCTTGGTTTGTGAGTTGTGTGCATAATTATGATTGATATTAATTTTGTTCAATATATTCGATGAGAAGCAACTAATATCACTTCCATAGGAAGGAGAGCTAACTTCAAGAGTCATAAAACTACAATATATTATCTGTAAGCAAGTCAAAACTGTTGCTATGGAAACAGCATACGTAAATATGCATTAACCTCTTTCCTATAGTATAATTTGCTTCAAGAACAGAATAATAAAACCATGCTTTTGCGTACAGTCGTTAGGCAAAAGAACGTATGCACTGAAAGTATACCTATATGTTTGTTTGTTTGATAGATACTTTATTTCCTGCAAATCAATATACATAAGTTACATAATCATGAACATGTAGGAAATATACAAAGTAAATTTAACACAGAGTTTTTTGACTTGCATAAACAACGATATTAAAGGAAATTAATGATATAATATACAGTATGCATATCTATGCAGCAGGGATTACAATAACAATCAAGTAGTTGAGAAGCGATTATGCAGAGGGCCGCCATTGTAAGCATTGCTCGAAAAGATATTTTGAAGCACTATGTACATGTTCATGAATTACGGTGTAGCTAGCAGAATTTCTGTGATTCGAATCAAAATACCTGTCTTTAATGTAACCTTCCTAACTTATCAGGTGCAATAAATACGTCATACAGAAAAAAGAAGCATATGAAACACATAATGTAGACAATCATTTCGGCATACTTTGGGAAACATGGGAAGAGGTACTATACAAGTCAAATTTTAAGGCCCTGTTACACCCTTCAGTGCGTCTACCTGCTGGACGTGTGCTACTTCCGTTGTACAGGCGTTCTAGTTACGGGCTAGTTGAGTGCGAGTTGCCTGCGAGGTGCTACCGCTACGGTCCTTCTACTGGTGTTCTGCGTGGACATCTGCGGGCAATCCCCGCGACTCACCCGGAACAAGTTTTAGCATGCTCAAGGGCAGTCACACCTTTCCGGGCACGCATTGCTTGTGACTTGCGGGGAATAATTTTTGCTACCCGGAGGTCCCCGTAGATGGCCTGCACAGTGACAGTACCTAGCACTTAGCCGCCCGTAGTTGCGCATGCAAGTCCGATTTACCCGCAGCCAAGTTTTGAGCATATTCAAAACTTTTTCCGGGTGACTCGCAGGGATTGCCAGCAGAGGTCCACGCAGAACACCAGTAGGAGGCCCGTAGCTGCCGCAAGTCACAAGCAGTTAACTCGCGTGCATGTTGAGGGTCAGTTACTGCCTTTCTGCTGGTTAGTTGAGAGTCGGCTGCGGCCAGGATTATGATATTCTCTGGGACCTCTGCCAAATAAATATTCCTTCAGAGGAATTCCTTCACTGAGTTGTAAGCCCCCAAGCCCCTGACACGCAGGTCACACAGAATACCCGCAAGTAGAACTTAAGTAGCACACGTCCAGCAAGTAAGACACATGCAAAACTCGCCCAAATCCTTGTCCGCCCTGAGAAATTGTCCGGTATGCTGGAAATTCCCCACACGCAACAAGCCCGCGTAGCTAGCCCGGAAAGGTGTGACAGGGCCTAAACATGGCTGAAGGATTTGCGTGCGTACCTCAGGGCGACTACGGGCGAAAATTAGCAAAAATTGCTCTCCGCAAATCACACGTAACGCTTGCCCGGAAAGGTGTAACAGGGCCTTTAGCAGAAAGTTCAGCACTTTAAGATATGATGGAAGTACACCCCTCCCTATAATTGAAATAACTATCCAGTTTACAATTGTGATCTAAACGGTGATTAATGACACAAAAAAGAGTTAAATCGATAGTAACATAGCAAACAAAGCAATGCAACATCGTGCATGAGGACACTTAATTATGGGACAGTAGAATATTGCCTCTTTAAGAATGTCCGGATCCTGGTCGAGCTTATTTCATATCTTTAGAGCCGTCACAGCCTTACTTCTGAGACATCGCAAACCCGATAGCCAAAGACGGATGGCGACGAACAGAAGAGCGAGGTGCCTTCCATTTTTCATCAGCCATTTGTGTTATATCACGCAGAAGTAATCCCTTTAATTTGAAACCTATGAAGTGCAAATATTGGCTTATTAGACAAGAAAAACGAAAGGCTGAGTCTCCGCCTGTGGCCTGGTGTCTCAGACGGCCAAACAGGCATGGGGGCTGCTCGCTCTACGGTCAGCCAGCAACATGGGGCGAATATATTAGATTCTAATCACGATTGGCTTGCTTCTAGCCCCCCCCCCCCCCTCATTTTCTCATTTTGATATCATATAATATGTTTCTATCCGGGAGAAAACTACTTTAGCGTGGTTACTTTGGGTCTATTTTGCCTATCCATCATTTACGCCACTTATATTATTCAGTTCATCTAATCACACTAACGTGCTCTCTGCCTTTACCAGAAGAATAATAAATCTCTGTCGTCTTTTGATTCATAAGAATAGCTGACTGTTGTGACATATATCACAGCTCTCTGAAGAAGATAAAAATGAGGTTTAGTCGTTGTCCGTTGACGTGACACCATGATATACAAGCTCGCCATCACGACCCTGATCTTTGTGTACAGGGAATAAAGAGGTGCGAGTGTAATAATGGACCCCCGTATAGGAGGATGTACAAAACATTACCATTTTAACCACTTCTTTGGCTAGACCTTTAAACGCTCGATGTGTCTGGAGGACAGATTAATGATTATTATCCATTCGGTGCAAAGCATAACCTCTGCTTGTCTTTTAATTCATTTCCACGCACAGTACAAGGGCTTCCATTAAAACCTACCCCCTTACTTCTTTAATACGGGAATGCAGTCGTGTCGCCACTCATTAATGTTCTCCTCGTGATATCATGCAAAATAAGCATTCTCTGTCATGACAACTTATCACTGATTGGCTCTATGATATGAGATGAATGACACGAGGAAGCCAATTGCTTAGTGGCAAACCTCATAATGAATGAGACCAATCAGAGTTGATTAATGTTTTCACCACAGACCTATTTTTTTTTCCACTAGTAGCGACGATGAAATCAGAGGTACTCGGAATACAGAATCAAGGAAAGCAAATGGCAAAAAAAAAAAAGTTTTGTATTTTCATCACATCCAGTAAAGCCTTCCTTTATTATAAGGAATATCAAATCAGCGCCCAAGGCCATGATTAAATTGCAAGGTGCATATTCTGCGAGGGTCTTTTTTGTCCCCTTTTGATTTTTTTTTTTCTTTCATTGCAGTCTTCTTTGTTTGTCAGGCCCGCTTCGAAGGTCAGTGCATATTTATGAAGTCAATAATCTCGTCCGTTGTCACCGCAGCATTGACTTATTCCGTCCTGACTGTCATATTCTATGACGAGGAGGACAGTGTCTTCTTCCTGGAGAATATTACCACAGCCGTGCACCAGGTAATCTGCAGTTGGTCTCTCCCCCACCCACCTCTCTCCCTCCCTCCCTCCCCTTTCTCTTTTTTATCAATTCGTGGTCCGTCATCACTTAATCCACATAACGTCGCAAAGATTAAAGCTGAGAAAACCAAGAAGAAGGTGGTTTCGTTGAGAAAAAAAAAATAATACAATGTAATGATTCTGGATCAAATTTAAAAATCTAATATTAGAACTACTCTTTCCTGCTGGAAAGAATGCAGTGTTCCACAGTGTGAACGCATTATGAACTCAGTGTGAAATCCCTTCACACTTTTACATTTGAGCGCTTTAACAATGTGAACATATTGTGAATCAACAATTCACAGTACGACAAAGAACATTACTGTGTGAACTCTCTGTGAAAAATCACACCACAGTGTGAATCGTTTTCACATAGTCGACTATGTGATCACATTGTGAACACACTGAAGAAACGCTGTGTTCTCTCCTGCAGAATTCTGTCTGGATTTCAAAGTTTTAGAATGCTGAGGCGTGTATCAACTTCTACTTTTCTGTGGCAAGCAAAGATGTTTAGGTTAACAAAATACATATGATTTTTTTTTTTCTACAGAGGGTTTCGCATAACTGCGATAGTCTTATCTACGCTTTGTCAACATCTTATTCAACCAATATGATAATACATTCGAATGCGCAGTTGATGTAAAACGACTGTTTGAATGTGCATTCGTACCTTGACTTTTTTTGTAAAAAAAAAAATGCGTGTCAATTGTAGTATACATGTAAATTAATTGATTTGACATATGAATATTGACATACACATCTTGTTCAAAAAGGTCAAAAATAATTTAGATTGTTTACAAGGGGTCATCCCACTAGACCGACACCCACGAGTCATACAGCCCACGAGTTCGACATTGAAAACAGGTCCATGAGTCATACAGCTCACGAGTCATACAGCCCATGAGTTCGACACTAGGTAAAAACAGCCCACGAATTCGACAGATACAACACAGGGTTTAATGTGTCGGTCTCGTGGGCCTTGTTAGCTTAGTGTCGAACTAATGGGCTGTATGACTCGTGAGCTGTATAACACATGGGCTGTATTGACTTGTGAGCTGTATAACTCGTGGGCTGTATGACTCGTGGGTGTCGGTCTCGTGACGTGCGCCCGTTTACAAAGTTCACACAAATAATGCTGTGATTTGCACCTTTTCCAAGAGAACGGATATTTAATTGTAATTCTACCCTTGGTTATCTCAACAGAACACAAATTGGATAAGTTAAGTGGTATTTCTGGAGTGACATTAGTGTGCACTCGAAGTTGATAAAAGATGCAGCGGAGAGTAGCCGGAGAAGAATTACATCGAACGAGTTGGAGTGGTGTTGAGGAAAAAAAAAAAAGAAGAAGAAAATTAACGATGATTTATATGGACGACAGCAGCATATTTTAGTATTAGATGGAACATACAGGTAATGGCGGTAATATTACAATAACTACAACACTCTCCACAATCTAGATTGGAAATCGGAGATATTTCCCCGCCCAGTGGTAATCATGATAAGATATCCTGCCACGTTTCATGAGATTGCACATGGAACTAAGCTCACCGCTCGCTACATTTTGTTTTGTATTTTCACTCATGGAGGCGCCGGAAATCCGGAGCCTGTCTCATCGCGTGTTGGAATTTCTCCTTTTACTCTTGTTATTCGCCTTGTCGCATTTAACTTTTCAGTGGTTTCCGTGAAAGATTGCCGATTGGGAGGCAAACGACATACAAACATCCATAACAGTCCTATTTCCACTATTACACGTTTCTTCTTTCCATCGCATGCATGCATTACACTGCCGCCTTGAAATATTGCAGTCTGTAAATGGTTCGCAGTACCAGCTGTGTGAAATGCAAAGGATTTAGGAAGCATTAAGCGAATTTCAGACTAGCAGCGCTGTCTCCCTCTCCATCCCTTTCCCTGCCTGTCCCTCCATCTATCTATCTATTTATCTATCTATCTATATCTATCTATCTATCTATCTATATCTATCTATCTATCTATCCATCTATTTATCTATCTATCTATCTATCTTTCTATCTATCTATTTATCTATCTATCCATCTATATATTTATCTATCTATCTATATCTATCTCTATCTATCTATCTATCTATCTATCTATCTATCTATCTATCTATTTATCTATCTCCAGCTAACAACTCTCCGTCTGTCTATCTATCTATCTATCCTTCCCTTTATTTTTCTTTCTAATGGCATCTGTGGGTTCTTGTCACAGGTCAACTTCACCTGTTGCATGTGTGCTCGTAAGGCATCCTTATCACCTGACAATAAAAAGGATGATTTTTACCTTTACTTCCATTTTCTTTGCATTTGTTACCTTTTTCTGCCATTTATCACTGAGCTCCATTTCCACTTTCAGTGATGAAAATCGATTTGTAACCACAACTGTGGTATCATCTACAGTGTGCGCTTAAGACTTCATCATTTATGTATTTCTGTTATAACAGACTACATACAGCACTGTAGTAATCGAAACGAAAACCATACTAAAGTAGTTTGGATGTTCATTGCTATTTCCAATAACGCCTGCTGAAAAAGAAATTTAACCATTGTTAATGAGCAACACAGCTCACTGAGACCGCAACAATCTTCAGGTATAACATCAGTCTGTTTCCAATGTACTCCTAATGGAAAATGCAACGTACGCGTTAGTATTTGATAATTAATTGTCAATCTAATAATGAAATTCAATTATTGCTCGATGACAAATTTGGGCACAGTCAAAAAAGTAAGCACCGGTAAGAGTTGAGACACTTCAACCGTGTTCTCGCATAAAATTGACAGGAGGCAATTTATTATGAAATAAAGAAACTTGTAGTCATTAAATAATCTTAATTTTTCTACGGATGGAAGATGTAGTACTTGTATATGTACAGGAAAGGACAAAATTAGATATTGAGACAAATTGATGAGTAGGACTCGACTTTAATTTCCAATGAAACATTTTAGGTTAATGCATGTTTGTGAAACACGATTGCTATTTTCTCTGAAAATAGACATCGTAGCGTGCGACTCTGCGTGCATGTAATTCAGGTACAGGCATCGAGGGACTGATGCCGATTTCAATTCGTCCGTTTCTGGAGCGCACCGCACAAAGAAAGGGAAAAGAAGGAAGTCTATCGATTACGACATTGAAAAGGCCGTTTTGCTGCTCTTTTGCCCACTCTTTGCACTCTGGCAGAGCGGGGAGGGTTCCATGACAACGGAATCGAATTTACGACATCCAATTTCCCTCAGCTTATGTTACTGCGCAAGTACGTAAAACGTAATAATTTGCTTCTGATGAAAGAGAGGAAGGAGAGGATGGGGTAAAAACGAGGAAAAAGAGACAGAAGAAAGAAAGATAGAGAGACTCAGAGGAAAAAGAGACAGAAGAAAGAAAGATAGAGAGACTCAGAGGAAAAAGAGACAGAAGAAAGAAAGATAGAGAGACTCAGAGGAAAAAGAGACAGAAGAAAGAAAGATAGAGAGACTCAGAGGATAAAGAGACAGAAGAAAGATAGAGAGACTCAGAGGAAAAAGAGACAGAAGAAAGAAAGATAGAGAGACTCAGAGGAAAAAGAGACAGAAGAAAGAAAGATAGAGAGACTCAGAGGAAAAAGAGACAGAAGAAAGAAAGATAGAGAGACTCAGAGGAAAAAGAGACAGAAGAAAGAAAGATAGAGAGACTCAGAGGAAAAAGAGACAGAAGAAAGAAAGATAGAGAGACTCAGAGGAAAAAGAGACAGAAGAAAGAAAGATAGAGAGACTCAGAGGAAAAAGAGACAGAAGAAAGAAAGATAGAGAGACTCAGAGGAAAAAGAGACAGAAGAAAGAAAGATAGAGAGACTCAGAGGAAAAAGAGACAGAAGAAAGAAAGATAGAGAGACTCAGAGGAAAAAGAGACAGAAGAAAGAAAGATAGAGAGACTCAGAGGAAAAAGAGACAGAAGAAAGAAAGATAGAGAGACTCAGAGGAAAGAGAGACAGAAGAAAGAAAGATAGAGAGACTCAGAGGAAAGAGACAGAAGAAAGATAGAGAGACTCAGAGGAAAAAGAGACAGAAGAAAGAAAGATAGAGAGACTCAGAGGAAAAAGAGACAGAAGAAAGAAAGATAGAGAGACTCAGAGGAAAAAGAGACAGAAGAAAGAAAGATAGAGAGACTCAGAGGAAAAAGAGACAGAAGAAAGAAAGATAGAGAGACTCAGAGGAAAAAGAGACAGAAGAAAGAAAGATAGAGAGACTCAGAGGAAAAAGAGACAGAAGAAAGAAAGATAGAGAGACTCAGAGGAAAAAGAGACAGAAGAAAGAAAGATAGAGAGACTCAGAGGAAAAAGAGACAGAAGAAAGAAAGATAGAGAGACTCAGAGGAAAAAGAGACAGAAGAAAGAAAGATAGAGAGACTCAGAGGAAAAAGAGACAGAAGAAAGAAAGATAGAGAGACTCAGAGGAAAAAGAGACAGAAGAAAGAAAGATAGAGAGACTCAGAGGAAAGAGAGACAGAAGAAAGAAAGATAGAGAGACTCAGAGGAAAGAGAGACAGAAGAAAGAAAGATAGAGAGACTCAGAGGAAAGAGACAGAAGAAAGAAAGATAGAGAGACTCAGAGGAAAGAGACAGAAGAAAGAAAGATAGAGAGACTCGGAGGAAAAAGAGACAGAAGAAAGAAAGATAGAGAGACTCAGAGGAAAGAGACTTGTAGATATTGAAGGAGGAATGTGAGAGTAAGAGATTATAAAAGAGAAGAGAGGGAAAGAGGAAGAGATGGAGAGATAGAGAGAGAGAGAGAGAGAAGATGGAAGAGCGAGATGGACAAGAGAAACTCATACACGCATTGTCACGATTATGACCTGTTGCGACAATTTCTTTACATTCTCTTAAACGGTAGATTGTTTTAAATCGAAGTACATGTCCGTGCCATTATGAAACCAAATTTAATTGAATTAACTATCCGAAAGCTCGGCAATGGCGATGGGTAATCCCATGTAACTAAACTCCCGAAACAAAGCAGAACAAGTCCTTCTTATCACAGAATGAAGATAGCTAAGTAGATAAATAGGTTAAGAGAAATACAGTGAAGTGGAAGGATAGATCAAGGTAGATATAAGATGTAGAGTAATGGTGATCAATGTCTGTGTTTAATGGAACAGCCTCTTGCTTGAACGGTGCAATTTTCTGTCCGTCATATCATAAAATGGAAAGGGAAAAAAATATTGTCAGCGACGAAGCTTGTAGCTGCTATGTAGATATTCGGCGAGATATAGCGCTGAGATGTTCTAGGACGTTAGGGGAAGTCGCGAGCTAATGGGTTTAGTGGGTTAATTGATAGCATCATGAGAGAGCCTTATCTACCCCACTGGTATCGATGCATCTTCTTCTGCCGACGAACTATTCCAAAAGAGCCTGTAATAAGGAGAATAATAATCACGAACTGATACTACCTTGCTCGTTTTAAGGCCATCCTGCGTTGTAGAATGATCACACACTCTTCATCAAACTTCTACCATGTAATTAAATATCTGATGAAAAGCAAAGACTTTATTTTTACTACGCTGGAAGATTCGTTTTATCCTTAAAGAAATCTATCGTACTCTCAACATGTGTATGCCTATAAGTGTTAGTTTGATTTTTAAGCCTGACGGGGCGATTCTTCTTCTCCATTAGTCAGGAAAAAAATACAGGAATAAGAAGCAAAAGAAATTACAAAAGCGAAAGAAAGATATTGCAGAGAACTCACCGCAAGAGCTTCGAGTGAACGTAATTATGAGTAGACTGTGGTGAGTGCTGAACTGTGCATCAACATGAGTATTTTGTTAATTGTGGCGAGGCTTCCTTCATCCACATGATGCGAGCATACCAGTGCGTGGTAAGGCAGCCGTGGCGCCTATATGGTGACGCCAACAGGCAAAATGAAAACGGCGCCTAACACCAATCGGCTGCCAACTGCCGTGGTCATGGTTACGTAGTATTGTGAATGTGCATGTTGTACATATAAAGAATAAAGGTGTGTGTAAGTTGTTCCAGGTGGATTTATTATTTTTGTGTTCAACAAGGGTTTTGAGGGTGGGGGATTGCATGCGAAAAGGGGTATGATAATTCACAAAGTCACCGCCGACAGTGCATGCTGAGGAGCACCATGTCATTTTCCTCCTCATGCAAGCATTTTTTTTTTCCCATAAAAAGAGACCCACAAATTGCTTATATCGGTATGAAACACTATCGTTTAGAAATTTGTTTTCATATTTCTAAGTTTCTTTTTACGACAATACAAAATCACAGATATTCAATAGTGACATCGTTCATTTTACCGTTTTCTTTTTAAACTGAACGGCTGTCATCAAAGTAGTGATACGGGTCAGCGAAATCTCTTCCTTTGGAAAATAAGTGAATGCCTACGTAGTGTACACACGCAAGCAATAACCACATTGATTAGAAGTGGTAGCTATACTCTGTATAACTCTATACCAGTTTGAATGTAATCTGCTTTTCACTTTATCTAATTACCCACATGCCTTCATTGAATGGAAAGGTGAGCGGGGATTTCACATTGGTGACCTTCATATCAAACGACATACTGCTTTTTTTTCTCTCGTACACTGTATAAAAGTGCAGGCTTATACGCATTATCCATGTGTAGGCCCTTCTTATAGGTCCTCTTCTTGGACATGCCACTCACATTTTGATCTGGGACTTGAATCGGGAACCTTTGCCATGCTGTCTGAAGCAGTTGACCTCTCAGGCCAACGAGCTACCCTTCCTTTGTGAAATGAGAATCGAGTCGGCGTTGACACCTACACACAATTATGGGCATTTCTTCAGCGATTTTCGCTTGATAACGACAATGAAGGGGTTGAAGGACAAAATTGATTCAAACTTGTTTATTGGGGGCACTCCTCGGGCTCTCACTGACATGATTGAATTGAGATCCGATACTAACACGGGTTTCGTAATTTGGTCGACAAAGATCACGAAAGTGGCATTTTATAAATGACTAGGGGTCAGGAGCAATTGTTAAACTTGTGAAAGTTTTAGTGAATAATATAGTATTAGTAAAGTCACGTCGTGTGTGTGTGTCTGTGTGTGTGTGTTTGTGTGTGTGTGCTTCCATTATGTGTGATGCATTATGCAATTTACTAAAGAAGTTAACACAATAAACTCACTCCCTCGCGGAGGCAGTGCAAAAAATAAAGCAACAAAACAAACAAACAAACAAACACACACACACACACACACAAAGAAACAAAAATGAGAACATGCCTTCTAATGTTGATGTCTTCTTGTGAAATGTCATACCAAAGTATGTCGTTAGTTATTATTGTAGACATCGTATATTTCACGTCTCACAAAAACTGTGATTTTACATTTCTGTTGCATGGCTTTATGATGCCGTTTCTGCTCTGTGTTGTTCTCGGATTAATGTGATATTTCGCAGAATATAATGAGTCTATTAGACTGTCATACGACTTGCAGATTAATTGATACTGTTGTGGCATCATATTGTCAGCAAACCGATGTATACGCATTCTCGCTTAACGTTTCAATGTTTTCGTAAGATACCAACTACATGACCACGTACACATTATAACCATACATAATGTGACCCGCTACAACAAAAGGATCCTAAAGTCGCTGACGGCTGAGCCGAGAAAATCGAGTTTGAAGTCACATCATCAAAATTGGTCAAAACAGTCGGATTTATGTTTTTGGCATAGTTTTGTAGTCTAATGTTTTGTCTATCATCTATCGAATTTTCGAAGCTAAATGAACAAACGAAAGGCAAGAAATTAGCATTTTTCTGGGCCATGATTTTCCGAATTTCAACGTAACAGAAACGTGTCCGAAGATTTGGATTTAGCGCCGCAACTAGACTCCGCCCCTAGCAACGAGGGAGTGAGCTTATTTGTCAGTGCGTGGCATCCTGATTACTGATTGGTCGTGCGTAGACCGATGGCGCTATTAGCTTGAATGAACATGTGGAGCATACCTTCTATTGTCAAGCGAGGAAAATGTTAGGGTCGGAAGGAAAACTTTCAAGGTGTTTTTCTGGAAACTGATTTCCTCAACCACTTGCCATGCGCGAATAAAATCATCGCTATCTCCGCAACCGAGTACTTTTATGAGTTGTGTTATATAATACTATGAAATTAAAGTAGAATAGTAATGGAATAATGTCATGTCATTTTCAGAAAATTGTCCTCCCCCGACTTTCGGATCGTTTTGTTGTAGCGGATCACCAATTATTCACCACCCACGCATTAATTCAGCAGCTAACCAATGATACTTTGATTTCTTCTACTGTTAGATCCCCCCTCCCCCAGAAATGTAAAAAGTAACGGGAACTTAAATGCACGTAACAATCTAATTCCTCTTTTTATCTTCTTCTTTTTTCTTTTTTGCTCACATCGCGATGAATGAATTATTGAGTGATTTTGTGACCTTCTGCCAGGAAATCACTGATTGTCTGATGTTGTCTCGGTGATATATTTCAGGAGAGTGTCTGATGAGTTGAAATTCGTTTTCTGTCATAATTGCTCAGGGCTCTCATCAAACCACTCAACGTTTTAAACACTTAGTTTGACAGATGAAGGAAGTAACGATTTTATGACAGGGTAATGAGAGACATCTATCAGACGAGTCATATCCCCCTAATTAGTGATATTGAACAATATTTTCATTTTAAAGGGTTTCCATTTTGTTGCAGCATTGATATATATATATATATATATATATATATATATCATTTATATGAGATATGAGAAAGGAATTAGAAAACTGTGCATAGCTTTGATATCATTATTCCTCTCACTGTTCTTTCTTTTCGAAAAAGTGCAATAGTCGAACTCGGGTCTTTATATATAAGTATAGTATATTATTGTAAAGTTGTGTTGCAATGCAAGCTACCCCCACAAAAATGGTTGGATAAAACTAATCATAATTATATCAATGAGTAAATGTATAATAGTATATAGAAGAATTTAATGTGAATATGTTTTATTCGTATAACAAATTGGTGCTGTCGTAGTTTTGTTCCAGTGTTCCACGTCTCACAAGCTTGGCTTTTTTAGTGGAACACTGTTTTCCATCGTTATGATTATTTACTATTTTTGTTGCCATGACAGAGTGCATTGTTCCTTTTTTACGACATCATTCGTGCATACACTTTATATTGTATTTGAGAAAAAATGCCCTTATCATATAAATGAAAGATAAATCGAAAACTTGTACCACTTTGGATCATGTTCCCTTTCTCTCTTTGTTTTTTTGATGGAAATGAATAAACTATTGAATTGAGTTGAATTGAATTGAATTGAATTGAATGATGAGTAGGTTGATGGTGTGTTTTTTTTTTTTTGTCGAGGGCTTTTCTGTAAAATCGATATCATTTACTCACAAAGGACGAGAGGCAGAAAAAGTGAAATCAGTGTCATCTGCCATTTCTACGTAAATGGTATCTAACAAGGGTAGAAATGTGCTGCGCGAAATTAATATACATAACTAAGATAATTATATATAATATGTTATCTAATCTCAAGCTGAAGGAACGTGTTATGTGAAATTCACTTCATAGCTTCCTGACTGTTTCATGTTCTCTAAAGTCTTTCCTTTGCAGAATCTGCATATATAACGTGTGTATGCATAAAATAGAATATTTTATAATGTATATACATATATATATACATATTTACATATATACGTATATTACACTTATTATATCATGTCTGCGAGGGGGAGATATGGAAGAAAAAAATACTTTTTTATGAATGTCTCATAGTTTCATGCGCTTGTTAATATCCACTCTCAATTATTTTCTTAGTACCAACAACGTACAAATCAGCCATGTCACTTTAAAGGGATGGTATACAGTATTGGTGGAGATGAGAATTGGGCTTTTAACTTTTTGCGAGATACCAAGAAAACACTTATTAAAGTACAGAGCATACCATTTTAAGAGGAATTCAAAGTTTATTTGATGAAAATCGGGTTTGGAATGACTGAAACATCCAAAAGTAAAGTAAAACAAAGCAATTGTAATAAAGTGTGGGTCCCACACTTTATTAGAATCGCTCTGTTTTGGATATCTCAGCCATTTCAAAACCAATTTTCATCAAATAAACGTTGAATTCCTCATAGAATTATATGCTCTTTCATAATTCATAAGAGGTTTCTCATTATCTCACCAAAAAATGTTAGAAACCTGAAATTACGTCTCAACCAAAACTATACGATCCCTTTAATAGAATGGACATTGTCGATTTCGTTCAGAGTAAGGTATGTCACTTTATCGTGTTTATTGCATGCGGATACAATAGTTAACCTCTCTTGCGTGAATCACGTCAAACCGATAGGAGATATTTTGAGGCGACAGGAAGATCTATTGAGGCGATATGCTGGACCACTGTGGTAAAGAAAAAATACGTATTGACATTTCGACATGACAAACCACATTCACTTCATCTTTCGTCGTCTGTCCGCCCGTCTCTCCTTAAAAGAATCGCTACGTCTGTCTCTCGCTCGCGCCTCTTAAATATATCTCGTGAATACGGTTGCCTTGTCGATTCAATCAATTGCGCGCGAGACATTTCGCGGCGATGGAGATTCCGAGCTGCATGCATTCTTTATGGGCAGCAGACGACGCGTTACGTCAAGCTTGCAAAAACACGTCAGAGCATCCCGGGTGTACTTCCAGACGATCGGGGGTTAAAAAGGAGAACCGCGGAAACACTTGATGCTATCGACGGCCTCCTCTGCCTCCTTGGACTGTCCAGGAGGAATGCATGTCAGCTTTGAAAAATCAATTCCGATCCTCAGTTCTTCGATTGATACCCATTCTCCCGTTGTATTACAGATTGTCAATAAAAAGAGCTTTTTCTCACTTAACTGGAATCTAATGATCGCTTCCGCAACGTTAATTACAAAAAAAAAAAAAAAAATACTGGCTACCTAACATGGATAGAGAGAGAGTCTTTATGTTTCTCTAGTCTCACGTCATTTCATTACTAAAACCATTACATTTGACACTCGATATCCAAAATCAGAATTGCATTCCTCTGTTACTCAGAGCTCACGTGTCATTCGAGATCATTTTTCGATGGCTCCTGGGTCATTTGCAATGGATAGACACGATTTACATCCTCCCCTGGGAAGGATCCCAGTGGTGGTTTCATCACCGGGCGGCGTCATTCAAATAACCTACTTCACCCTAAGGATAGAGTCTACGAGATGTTGTTTGTAACATGATTTGCTCGCTGCCATAAGCATCGAAACGTTTCAGTCATAAACACACTCTTTGAAAGCAAAATAGTTAAGAAGGATGGGTACAGCCTGACAGCAAGACCTAGACAAACGAACTGTATGTTGGCTACTGTAAACATAGGAAAATTAATTCGAAATAACCTAGGGATAAAAAAAAAAATGCAATGCATGCCGCTTAGCAGCCTTGGGAATTACGGGCCATTTAATGAAAAAAAAATCACTTGACTGATAAAAGGGAAGACAGAAAGCATCATCAGCTCCATTCGAACTGTTCTAATTAAGAAAGGTTTATAAATATCAAAGTTTTAGAAACCTTTTTTTTTCAATTACGTTTCACGTAATAATTAAAGCGAAAGAATAGTAGAATGGAGAGGAACTTTTGCGGTTGCTCTTTGTCCATCATCTAATACGAAACGACGAAAGCTCCCAAGAAAAAAGCCCAAAGAAAAGACAAACAAATTGAAAAAAAAAATAACAGGAATT